>NC_053154.1:338671930-338808182 GCF_016835505.1 Polypterus senegalus | reverse complement strand
AACATTAAATGGTAAAAGGCCTGTATTTGATATAGCGCCTAACTAGAGTTCAAGAACCCCCCTAGGTGCTTTACAACACAACAGTCATTCACACGCTGGTGATGATAAGCTACTATGTAGCCACAGCTGCCCTGGGGCACACTGACAGAAGTGAGGCTGCCGAACACTGGCGCCACCAATCCTTCCAACCACCACCAGCAGGCAAGGTAGGTTAAGTGTCTTGCCCAAGGACACAACAGCTGCATTCTCTTGCCGGGAGCCAGGATCGAACCTGCGACCCTCCGATTGCTGGACCACCCGCTCTACTGACTGAGCTACTGCTGCCCTTATGCCCAACATTACTGTGTTGATGTCTGCCCGTAAGAGACTCTATTGAGGTGCAAGTCTGAGTGGAAGACAGAATGGAGGTCAATGGATCAACTCTTTCCCTGAAGGATATCTGACCTGAAACAGAACCGTGCAGGTGCTACCCATGCCCAAGCAGATAAGGAACAGATGATAGAGAGTGGAATCGCTTGATTCCTTATACCTCACTCACACTTTGCCCAAAGCAGACATGGTATATCATTGTTGTTTAATTAATTGTATGTTATCTATTGTGGCCTACATTATAACCTACAGATGTTAATGAGAGGGAAGTTGCTGGAAGGGTGCGACTGCAAGGAACAGAGGTGGTGAAGGTAGTTGAATTTAAATACTTGGGTCCAACAGTCAAAAACAATGGAGAGTGTGGCAGAGAGGTGAAGCAGAGAATGCAGGCAGGGTGGACTGGGTGGAGAAGAGTGTCAGGAGTGATTTCAGATAGAAGAGTAACTGCAAGAGTGAAAGGGAAGGTCTGTACAACTATAGTGAGACCAGCTATGTTGTATGGTTTGGAGATGATGGCACTGATGAAAAGACAGGAGGCAGATCTGCAAGTGGCACTGTTGAAGATGTTATGATTTTCACTCACAGTAATGAAGGTAAACAGGATTAGGAATGAGGACATTAGAGGGACAACACAGGTACGGCAGTTTGGTGACCAAGTGAGAGAGGCGAGATTGAGATGGTTTGGGCACAAGCAGAGTAGACATGAGGGGTACATCGGCAAAAGAATATTGAGGATGGAACCACCAAGCAAGAGGAAAAGAGGATGACCAAAGAGGAGATTTATGGATGTAGTGAGGGAGGACATGAAGGCAGTTGGTGTGGCAGAAATGATGTAAAAGACAAGAGACAGATGAAGATCGATGATCTGCTGTGGCGCCCCTAAATAGGAGTAATTGAAAGAAGAAAAAGTTGTACTTTCAAAAAATGTAATGACTCATTTATGCATAGCTCAGTGGCTAAAAATCTGTGCTGGTATTTGGAAGGTTGCTGGTTCAAGTCCCTTTATTCCCAGATGGGTTCCTACTCCATTGTGCTCTTGACCAAGGCCCTTAACTTGAAAACTGCCACAGGGGCGCTGCACAGTGGCTGACCCTGAGCTCTGACTTCCAAAGGTCATGCAAAAAGACGATTTCTCCTCAGAGATTATAGCAAGAAGCTTATTTTATGCCAACATAATCTGTGAAATTTATTTCAAAGATTTGCAATTCAGCTGAGAGAGAGAGACTACTAGAGAGATGGGTAGAAAACAGGTGAAGGGCACACTAGCAGGTTATCTTAAATAGTGCCAATCGACCACAGTCTGCAGAAGCCATAACTGATAAGAACAGCTGAAGATGTTATTTAGGCATACAGCCCTTCTGGTAGTTGCCCATATCTGACATGAATTCTATGAATATGTATTTATGTGAGTGTTTATAATGACGAGGAGCCAGCAAACATCAGAAGTGTCTCACTGTGCCGACAACATTACTTGCTGGATGGAACATCTGATTGACAGCATTTTCCCACTTGGCTGGGATGTCTCTTGGCTTATCTCCATCTTGAATATGAATGTATAAACAATTACACAGTACATTGTTTTCTGGGAATGAATGTTTTCTTTTAAAGCAAGTTTTTTTCTCTTTCTTCATCATATAAAGCACTTTAAGCTACATTATTTGTATGAAAATGTTCTATATAAATAAATGTTGTTGTTGTTGTAGTCTGTTCTGCATCAAGAAACACATCCCAGGGTAAGAAAGAGTGCCCCCTGCTGGATACAGAGATTAACATAGTGGAACCTCGGTTCACGAATGTCTCTGAACACGTACAAATCAGGTTACGGCCAAACTTTTTCATCTGTTCACGACCACACACTCGGTTGATGAACAAGCCAGTTTCCCTTCCGATTCGTACGCGCTGATGATTTCTGCACGTGTTTAGTCTCTCCCTGTACTGTACATTGTTCTCGGTGCATCACACAGAGGGACTCTCCTTCAAAACTGTAACCTCCGCTCAACCCAGCTTCCTCCTGTGGTATAGCGGGTCCACAGCTCCCGTCAAAAAGGTCAGTTTTAATAAATAATCACCACACTCGCGGCTTAGCGAGGGGGCGTGGTGGTGTGTGGCCGAAGCGGTTCCTGAGGAGCTCATGATGTGGGCGTTTCTCACCAAAGTGCATCCGTAATTGTTCCCAGGAGCTGCTGATTGCCACGACTACCACACCTCTTCATAAATAGAAGTGCGAGTCGGTTTAAGGGATAAAGAAGAGAACAGGAAAGAACATGAGGTTGCAAGAGAAGGCAGGAAGCAGGAGGAGAAAGCTGGTGCAGGAGAGAGTGAGAGAGAGAGAGAGAGCGAGCGCCAGAGCGAGAGAGAGCGCTAGAGCTAGCGAGAGAGACAGAGCGAGAGTGAGCAAGAGAGAGAGAGTGCCAGAGCGCCAGAGCTAGTGAGAGAGAGAGAGTGAGAGCGAGCGAGAGAGAGAGAGCAAAAGTGAGCAAGAGAGAGAGAGAGCTAGAGCGAGTAGAGAGAGAGAGAGAGAGAGAGAGAGCTAGAGCGAGCGAGCGCAGGCTCACGTGATTCTGAGAGTGAGTGAGCTGCTGGGCCGGAAGCCTTGGTGTTGTCTCAGTATTTTTCAATGTTTTTACATTTAATTTACTATTACAGTGTGTATTTTATGGTTTAATTAACTATTTTTGTGCTTAAAAATCTTTTAAAGAAAATATATTTACATACAGTTCATACATTCTGGAATGGATTAATACTATTTACATACAATCCTATGGGGGAAATTACTTTGGGTCACGACCAAATCGGGTTACGACCAGAGGTTTGGAACGAATTATGGTCATGTTCCGAGGTTCCAGTGTATATCAAAAAATATGGTGCCTCTTTGTGTGATTATTTCATAATCACCATTTTATTGATCTAATTTTGGCACAAATTATGTTCCATTCATTCCTGCCAATCGATATACCAGCCTAACTTAATAACCTGACTTGAATATTCTAATGTTCTTTCCAGAATCGTGAGGGACACACAACCAAATTTTATCAACTGACAAAATCACAACAGTAGCGAGCTCATGTTAACTAGCAAAATGTTATCAATGTTAAATCATGGGTGACCTTGACTCTGTGCAACCCAATGAAGCTGGCTAGTTAGATGACATTTTAGCTACTATAATCATACCTTGCTGAAAAAAAAACGTAAACATTTGATATGCTTAATGTGCATAATGAATCACCGAGGGAAAATTTTTGCATGACCCTTTTGGGGTCAGAATGCAGGATCAGTCGTTAAATAGATGAAAGCCCAACCTTGTGTTCTTAATTTTCAGGGCATCTGTTCTGTTCTGGGACAATTGTTTCTCTTTTCTTCTTTTTTTTTCTTGCCCCTTTCGCTCGATTTAAAAAAAACCTACTGGTTACTCCAAAGGTACCATCGTGAGTAAATAAGCTAATTCATGCCAACTACGCATGTTTTCGGCTTGTGTGCACAGCGGTTTTGATATACGCATATTTTGTATTTTTAGTATTTTAAAAATACATAGCCTGAATTCCAAAGCTTAAATCTATATCAATATGAAAGCGAGATAGTACTGCTAAATTACAACTACAAGTTATTTTGTGAGACGACGTAAGCAGTGTTGTCATGTACAGAACCCCCAATCAACGACCGCTGGATCCTGCTTGTTAATACTGCTAGAAACTGAGTGTGATAGCAATATGGCAGCCAGTAGGAAGAATCATATTTGCTTCGGTTCTGCACCGATGCCACCTAGTGCTGCAGAAGTCGTGAACCAATGCAGTGTTGAAAAGAAGTTAATTTGACTGTTACGTAGGATCGTTGTCCTTGCTATGCCGGCCGGGGTAAAGTCTGACGGCTGAGGGACTCTTGAGTTGAGATGAGAATGGCGCAGAGGACTGCCGTCAGGGAATAATTGACACTAGAAGGAAAACAAGGGGTGGTACCCTGAGGGGAGGAGCTGGAAATGAAAGTGGGAGTTTCTTAATGACGACAAGGTTTGGTATATAAGGGTGAGATACGAGCACAGGGGATTGGGGAAAGGAGGCTTCTGTGTAGGGACCTGGAATTTTTTTGAGGGTGTCTCTCAGGGCCATAACAATGAGAGATTTCTAGGTAATTGTAAATAGTTCTAGTTCAATATTGTAAATATTTCCAGTTCAATTTCCCTTATATTTTTTTTAACATTTCTGTATTTTTCTTACACTGTTAAGAATAAACTGCTCTTGCAATCACTTCTTTGTCCTGCTGCAACTTTCTTTCGAACCTTTTATGGGGAGTGTCGCTATAATATACTTTTCTACAACCGGTGGAGGAGCCCAACAAAGAAGAATTTTAAACTCATCACTTAAATGTCAGATAACAAAAGGCTTTAGGAAACACTCGCAAAACTGACTCTTTTTTTAACTATACTGTTCGTTATTTCGTTCGTTAGTCATGAAGCTCGATTGTTTTCAGGAAACGCATCCCTAGTCGTCATTGCGTTTTTTTCAAACATATACCGGTAGTTAACACAGTCGTATATCAAATTGACAACATAGCTGATCAATTTTATAAACACATATGCAAGTACGAAAGGCAGGGGAAAGGGTGTCAGACGGATGAAAAATACGGTAATAATGTAGTGGCGGGGGGCTAGAAAACCGCCCAAAACACCGCATTGATTTTAAAATATTAGTGCCCCGCTCAAAAAACAACCTTGTGTGGGGTAATTATTTTATTTATTTTTTATTATTATTAGTTACTAACCCCAACCCCCACCCCAATCAAAAAAAAAATGAAAACGCAACCCATGACAGCTTATTATTTCGCTACGGAGACTGACCATAAAGAGCGGAATAAGAACGCGGACCTGGCAACATAACTGTAGCTAAGCGGCCCTGAACTTGACATGAGGGTCATGTGGATGACAATATACCAGAGCACGAGGGCCGTGTCTCCAGAAGGCAACGACAACGTACGGGCTTCACAGTGACTGAAATGCGCGGATCAGTTGGAGGCTAAAAACTGTCCTGGCTGCAGTTGCTGGGTGTGTGCGCGTCTTATGAATTTCCCATAATTCATTTTCCAAAACCTTTTGACTATTTAAACATAAAATAATTTACAGTTCACCTACCTCAGATCAAACGGCTTGTCACTGGGGACACTTCTCGACATGAAGCCTTCAGCCTGGCACCAGGAGTCCCCCAGTGGGCTACTGTCTATTTGCCCGTATTGGAGTTCTCTCGTGTAGCCGCAGTCCCCGCTGTTGCAGCCCCAGTAAAACTCTTGATGACAATTACCTCGGAAAGATTCTTTGTAACGAAAATCAATCTGCAATTAAAGGTAACAGACACGTGCATGGTGCGTTCGTTATATACATGCTGTACTTACAAAACTAAATATGCATGATGGTATTTGTGATAAACGGCTGATACCGAACAGACCAATTCAAATCAGATTTCTTCTAAAAACAAGTAATGTACGTGTAACCTAAATATGTTATATTTTACAACTTTTCTTTTAGATTAGTTTCCTATAGATCTTAGTTTATTTATTTTAATATTCACTCTGATGCATCTATCTAAGATGAGGAAATGGATAGCGATTTTTTAAAATGCGACTTTATGAATGCGTAGTATTGGTTAAATGTGCATCACTCTGAGCATACCCGATATGTGCCATCTCGATTCCTCCCTTTCGGCGTGAATGTCATGATCCCACCCTGCATGTGGGATGCCAGTCCGATGGACAAGACACTCCATGAAACGAGAAGCACCAGCATGCTGGCTGCTGACATCTTCCGTAGCTTGTTTTATTATTTTGTTTTCCTCCTCGGTTTGCCTTTATAGTTTCTCACATGCTAATGATGACCAGCCCCAAAAATGCCATGAAGAAAAATCACTTCTGCTTCCTGATCGGCGCATTCCTCAGAGACGCTGATGTTCTTGACAGAGCCTGGAGCACATTGGTGTGCAAAGTGTTTACTTTACGAGCAGAGATTATAAACGAGGTGGCAGATATCAACACAGCAACGACGTAAATGTTAAATTAACACCCAAATGTGTACACAATGTACGGGATGTTGAAACACATCAGGGAAGGCGCTATATAAATAAATAACTATTATTGCTGTTGTTTCCATTTACACTTCCAAGTTCAGATTTAACGTTGAATATTTTCGCTGTGATGGAAGTATCTGTCATAGTTTTACATAAGGACGTTGGCCTTCAGAGCTTTATCTTCTAAAAGAACGGAGTACTTCCAAGGTTTTATTTATTTATTTAATCCTCTCTTGCCTGCTGCTAGTTTAATATGCTGTATCAATTATTATTATTATTATTATTATTATTATTATTATTATTATTATTATTATTATTAGTAGTAGTAGTAGTAGTAGTAGTAGTAGTAGTAGTATATTCCTCACTGAGCTTGTTACAACTCCTAATATAAAATAAAGTGTGTTGAATAATTGCCTAACGTGGTGTTTGTAATCAGGACAAGTTACAGTTATATAGATCTGATCACAATCTGATATTTGGGTGGTCACCTACCAGGTAACGCTTGTGGTTGGTCGGCCAGCCCGCACAAATCCACTACGCCCTCTCAACTGCGAGAAGCACATTCGTTAGGGCTGGCAACTCTCTTTCTCTGGATATGAGGACATTTGGTTGAAAAAATTAGGACTTTTGAGAATGCCTTTCCCTATGATGCCATCATTTATACTGTCTTTTTTTAATGATATAAATCTTTAGAAGCAGTTTATCACTATAAATATCATATGGTGGTCACAATCACAGTCACTGGCAAACTAATAAGCCATTAAATATATTGAATATGGCAAGCCTCTTAAATTAACAAACTTCATTACATTCCATTCTTTTTTGGATAGCTTAACAGTCCTAAACCTGTAAAAAATTATACACATGGTAAATTCATCCACCCCGCTATATCCTGAATCAGGGTCACGGGGGTCTGCTGGAGCCAATCCCAGCTAACACAGGGTGCAAGGCAGGAAACAAACCGCGGGCATGACGCCAGCCCACACACACAGACACGGGGAGAACACGCAAACTCTACGCAGAGAGGACCCGGGAAGCGAACCCGGATCGCTGCCCATGGTAAGTTCATTTCTAGTAAAATTAAAATACATTTACTCTTTTCAATTTAGTTTATTTTCATTTATTTTTTAATATATTTTTCCGCTGAAGCTATTTTTCTCAGTAGATCTGGGTTCTTGGGTAGATATGAATAGAAAACTTTACATAGCACGCAACTGAAATTGAGTCTTGGGAGTATTAGCCCCATAATTGAATCAGTGTTTTTCGAAAACAAGGAGATTTGTTGTTCAAGTAGTCTGTGAAATTACACTTTCTTTTCGGCATAATGGGTATTTCTGAATTTATGTAAATGAAAGAATTATGAAAATATTATTAACTTACTTGAAGAATTGACTTGTTCACCTGATAACTAAAAAGATATAGCATTTATATGACAGAATAAATGTGTGATTTTTTAAAATTAACTTAAAATTTAATAGTTGACTATTTCATTTACAATTATAAATTCATTTTGGAGCAACGAGTGGTAATAAAAATATTTTCCATTGAAATATTTCAAAGCAGTTCTCACTCGCACTTAAATACGGCGGACTGAAGAATCGAAAATAAGAAGAATCGAAAAATAAGATCTCACATATGTGAAATTGTAATTTCGATTTTGAATAAATTCACGTATTTACCGTGTATCAGGATTTCAAATAATTAAGGAAAGGAACAACATTTATAATAAATTACCGACTCGCCAAGAAGATAAAGCTGAATTCAAAAGATGAAGTGAAAAACCAAAGATGGAGAGACATCGGCTATTTTCGTCAATATCTGCGCAGTTTACTACTAGAATAGTAGTGAAGATTCTGCTGATTGTTTCACGGCTTTCGGTTTTTACCAATGATAAGGATATGGAGATTTTTTTAAATTTAAGAGCCAATATTTCGAAAATTTTCAAAATGTTATAAATTCCTTCGGGGAAAGTCCATGGCAGCACTATACAGGTATAATACCGATCAAATAATACAAAGTGCACACGACACGTTTCGCCCTATTGTGGGGCTCATCAGGTGTACACACCTCTGCTTCGTCTTGAGGGATCAAACCACTGAAGGCAGCGCCTGAGGCGAAGCCTCTGAAGTTGCGCCTCTATGGATGCCTCGCCTTGTTGATGAGACCCAATTATTACGAAACACGTGGCGTGCACTCTTTGTATTATTTGGCAGGTATTGTATCACATAACTATGAGCTCTTTATCGCAACTGACAGGCCAACCAACCACTAGCGTTACCTGGTAGGTAACCATCCAAATAATCACATTGTAATCAGACCTATGCATGTCATGCGCCGACTTACAGCCTGTCAAGTAACCAAACCAGTCGCCTCGGGCGTTGACGTCTGAAGTTCGAAAATCAAAAGTAGACCTGATGAGCCTCATTTAGAGCTAAACAGACGTCGTGTATTATATATACCAGTAAGGTTGCACCTGCAGTGAATACACTTGACTTATAGTTTTCATACCTTTTCTTTGTGCGTTTAGCATTCGTTTGCTCAAAGGTTGATGCGCTTGCTGCTCCGTGAGCCGCTCTTGTCATTAACATATTGCGTTTTTTTTTCAAACATATACCGGTAGTTAACACAGTCGTATATCAAATTGACAAAATAGCTGATCAATTTTATAAACACATATTCAAGTGCGAATAGCAGGGGAAAGGGTGTCAGATGGATGAAAAACACGGTAATAATGTAGTGGCGGGGGGCTAGAAAACTGGCCAAAACACTGCATTGATTTTAAAATATTAGCACCCCCGTCCAAAAAAAAACATTGTATGGGGTTATTATTTTTTATTATTATTCGCCACTAACCCCACAAAAAAAAGAAATGAAAACGTAACTCATGACAGCCTATTATTTTTCTACGGAGACTGATCAAAAAGAGCGGAATAAGAACGCTGACCTGGCCACATAACTGTAGCTAAGCGGCCCTGAACTTGACATGAGGGTCGTGTGGATGACAATATACCAGAGCGCGAGGGCCGTGTCTCCAGAAGGCAACGACAACGTACGGGCTTCACATGCAGTGACTGAAATGCGCGGATCAGTTGAAGGCTAAAAACTGTCCTGGCTGCAGCTGCTGGGTGTGTGCACGTCTTATGAATTTCCCATAATTCATTTTCAAAACATTTTGACTATTTAAACATAAAATAATTCACAGTTCACCTTCCTCAGATCAAACGGCTTGTCACTGGGAACATTTCTCGAGTCTCGAGTCGAGCCAAGTGGGCTACTGTCTATTTGCCCGTATTGGAGTTCTCTCGTGTAGCCGCAGTTCCCGCTGTTACAGCCCCAGTAAAACTCTTGATGACAATAACTTCGGAAAGATTCTTTGTAACGAAAATCAACCTGCAATTAAAGGTAACAGACACGTGAATGGTGCGTTCGTTATATACATGCTGTACTTACAAAACTAAATATGCATGATGGTATTTGTGATAAACGGCTGATACCGAACAGACCAATTCAAATAATACCTATCAAATAATACAAAGAGCACACGACACGTTTCGCCCTAGTTGAGGCTCATCAGGTGTACACACCTCCTCTGCTTTTCTCCAACCTAGAGGTCCGCTTCTTCTCTTCTTCAGTCGGCATCTTTTCGCGTTAAAACTGATTAAGTCAGTGTTTGTGTTGCAATGACTTAACACGTTTTTCTTAACTTTTCACTTCAGCTGGCACTTAAGTGTTCAAACTGCCTCAAGAATAATTTAAGATACGAAGAGGTAGAGTTAGTGACGGCGACGGTGATAGGGATAAGAACGGCGCCCATATGCATGCGTCGCACAGCCGTTCTGCTGCGTGCTGCCGAGAGTTGATTCTACAATAAAATAAAAAGAGGAATACAAGTAATTACCCCGAAAGCGGACAGTAAAGATCACAGATTATATGTAAACCAAATCCAAATTTCAGGTCAATATTCAAACGGTTTTCAAGCTTCAGGTGATTTAAAATAAAACTGACAGTCACGGTATGTATATATATATATGGTGTGAAAAACTATTTGCCCCCTTCCTGATTTCTTATTCTTTTGCATGTTTGTCACACAAAATGTTTCTGATCATCAAACACATTTAACCATTAGTCAAATATAACACAAGTAAACAAAAAGCAGTTTTTAAATGATGGTTTTTATTATTTAGTTTTATTATTTAGTAATTTAAAAATCCAAACCTACATGGCCCTCTGTGAAAAAGTAATTGCCCCCTTGTTAAAAATCACCTAACTGTGGTGTATCACACCTGAGTTCAATTTCCGTAGCCACCCCCAGGCCTGATTACTGCCACACCTGTTTCAATCAAGAAATCACTTCAATAGGAGCTGCCTGACACAGAGAAGTAGACCAAAAGCACCTTAAAAGTTAGACATCATGCCAAGATCCAAAGCAATTCAGGAACAAATGAGAACAGAAGTAATTGAGATCTATCAGTCTGGTAAAGGTTATAAAGCCATTTCTAAAGCTTTGGGTCTCCAGCAAACCACAGTGAGAGCCATTATCCACAAATGGAAAAAACATGGAACAGTGGTGAACCTTCCCAGGAGTGGCCGGCCGACCGACCAAAATTACCCCAAGAGCGCAGAGACGACTCATCCGAGAGGTCACAAAAGACCCCAGGACGACGTCTAAAGAACTGCAGGCCTCACTTGCCTCAATTAAGGTCAGTGTTCATGACTCCACCATAAGAAAGAGACTGGGCAAAAACGGCCTGCATGGCAGATTTCCAAGACGCAAACCACTGTTAAGCAAAAGGAACATTAGGGCTCGTCTCAATTTTGCTAAGAAACATCTCAATGATTGCCCAGACTTTTGGGAAAATACCTTGTGGACTGATGAGACAAAAGTTGAACTTTTTGGAAGGCAAATGTCCCGTTACATCTGGCGTAAAAGGAACACAGCATTTCAGAAAAGAACATCATACCAACAGTAAAATATGGTGGTGGTAGTGTGATGGTCTGGGGTTGTTTTTATGCTTCAGGACCTGGAAGGCTTGCTGTGATAGATGGAACCATGAATTCTACTGTCTACCAAAAAATCCTGAAGGAGAATGTCCGCCATCTGTTCGTCAACTCAAGCTGAAGCGATCTTGGTGCTGCAACAGGACAATGACCCAAAACACACCAGCAAATCCACCTCTGAATGGCTGAAGAAAAACAAAATGAAGACTTTGGAGTGGCCTAGTCAAAGTCCTGACCTGAATCCAATTGAGATGCTATGGCATGACCTTAAAAAGGCGCTTCATGCTAGAAAACCCTCAAATAAAGCTGAATTACAACAATTCTGCAAAGATGAGTGGGCCAAAATTCCTCCAGAGCGCTGTAAAGACTCATTGCAAGTTATCACAAACGCTTGATTGCAGTTATTGCTGCTAAGGTTGGCCCAACCAGTTATTAGGTTCAGGGGGCAATTACTTTTTCACACAGGGCCATGTAGGTTTGGATTTTTTTTCTCCCTAAATAATAAAAACCATCATTTAAAAGCTGCATTTTTTCTGTTCTTAACATAATTCTAATTCTTTTTTTTTTTTTTTTGTAAAAACTTGATTGCTATGTATTGATTGTAATAAAATTAACAAATAAAAATTAAAAATAAAATAAAAGCAGCATTTTGTGTTTACTTGTGTTATATTTGACTAATGGTTAAATGTGTTTAATGATCAGAAACATTTTGTGTGACAAACATGCAAAAGAATAAGAAATCAGGAAGGGGGCAAATAGTTTTTCACACCACTGCATATATATATATATATATATATTTTTTTTTTTACAGTATATGGGCGGGTGGTGCAGTGGTAGCACTGCTGCCTTGCAGTAAGGAGATCCGGGTTTGCTTCCTGTGTCCTCCCAGTGTGGAGTTTGCATGTTCTCCAGGTCTGCATGAATTTTCTCCAGGTCCTCCTACAGTCCAAAGACATGCAGGATAGGTGGATTTGCGATTCTAAATTGGTTTGTGGGTGTCCTGTGGTGGGTTGGCGCCCTGCCTGGGATTGGTTCCTGCCTTTTGCCCTGTGTTGCCTGGGATTGGCTACAGCAGACCCCCATGACTCTGTGTACTGATTCAGCAGGTTGGATAATGGATGGTTGAATATATACACATATATATCCATCATCCAACCCATTATGTCCTAACTACAGGGTCACAGGAGCCAATCCCAGCCAGCAAGGCAGGAAACAAACCCTAGGCAGGGCGCCAGCCCTCCACAAGGCATATACACCCACACCAAGCACACATTAGGGACAATTTAGGATTGTCAATCCACCAAATCTGCATGCTCTTTGGACTGTGGGAGGAAACCCATTCAGGCACAGGGAGAACATGCAAACTCCAGGCAGGAGGACCTGGGAAGTGAACCCAGGTCTCCTTACTGCGAGGCAGCAGCGCTAACCACTGCGCGACCATGCTGCCCTATATAAGAAGATGGTTTGCTCCTTAGTTATTATAGAATAATAGTTACTCGAGTATTTCACAATAACTCTCTATTTTAAATATCAATGAATAATAAATTGTAGTTAGAAGTAAAAAACAGAAGAAAAAAACTAAAGTGTAATAAAATTAAATAAAAATGAATAAAAAATTAAATTACATTAATGCCTTGTTGAAAAAAATATTATGAAACTTTATTCCTCAATTTACAACATTGCTTTTCTGCATTTCTGTTTGCATATTGTTCATGATATTTTTCTCTATTTCATATATTGAACGATTCTCTTTGTTCTTAATTTTTATTATATGCATTTATTATCAGCTCTTGCCATTTTTTTCTGTCACAATGTAAAATTTGACGTTTTTGAAGATATAATTAGCTGTTCTGCCTTGCCATTATAACCGACTGCGTTGAAGGGTGAATTAGTACTGAGAGTTGTCTCGGGGTGGTTCAGAGAGAGGATGTGCACAGTAGGAGTAATGATTGGTTGGGAGTGGTCAAGGCTGAATAATATGGACTCGATGAAAAACATTTGAATATAATAGAGAGATATGTATTGTAACAAAACAAAACAGACAATTATAGGGAGTTGTGGAACCTCAAAGGAGAACCCTGTGTATTTGTTGGCCAAAGGGAAAATAAAAGGCAAGGCAAAAAAGAAAAAAGGTACCAACGTCTTTTCAGGTGGTAATCAGAGTTTGACTGACTTGAAGATGGTGGTGTTGCCTTTTAAGATGAAGCCAGACTGGAGTGAGACCAGGCATTGTCATGCACCAGGAGGAAGGCAGGATCCACTGCACCAGCACAGGGTCTGCCAATGTGTCCAAGGACTTCATCCCACCTCTGTAGGTTCCGGGTATGGCCTCATGCTACTGGTAGTTACACTGACTGTACCCAAATGAAAAACGAGTGACAAAACAGACGAGGAAGGATAAACGTCAGTGGCCTCCACCTGTTAAACCATTTATTCCTGTTTTGGGGTTCATCTCATTGTTGCCCCTCCAGTGACCAAAGCAGCTGAAACTGATGAACAAGCCCCTCTGCTAATTAACTGATCAGATCAATAACCTAGAAATGTCATTGACTTGATGCTGTACTCATATCTATATATACAGTATTTTAAGCCCTTATAAACTCTCCCCCACTCTTATAAACATTTCCCGCACAGTTATACAGCATAAACCCTTTGTATTCTCTTAGATATTAGAGAAGATTCATTGAAATTATGTATGTAAACACACTGTTTATATACAGTAAAAGCCAAATATTATTTTAAAGATATCGAGTGTCTCCGGTATCACATATGTTACAGCCATTATGACAGACAGGCCACCAGCAATAAATACGTAAAATGCAAGAAAAACTGCATACAGTAAAATGTGTGTACAGTGACACTAAATGTACGTACATGTAATAAGTACTGTACATAGAAAATTAATTATGGTTACTCACCAACAATGACACGACGACTTGTCCAATAACGATGAGTTTAATTTTACTGCACAACAAAGGAGAGCGTTACAGCTCTTCTAAAGGAGCCTCTTCAGGCGACTGTGTAGCACCGCCGTTCTTTTTCCAGCAGTCTTCAATCCAAATCCCTAAAGCAGATTCCATCCGGACTATCGCCTTATTACATCCAATTACAACTCGGTTTGTGCCCTGGTTAAAGGACACTGTGGCCATATTCTTTTCCTCCTTTTTAAATAAAAAGAATCGTAGCCTCATTGATGCCGTAATGGTGTCCTACAGCGGTGTAGCTGTTCCCTTCCTTCAACATATCAAAAACTTTTACCTTTTTGGCAGTCGTTAGCATCTTCCATTGGGACTTGGGCATGGCCCCTGAAGCAATAGCAGGAGCAGATCGTTTTGGAACCATAACGAAGGGCTTGACTATACACAAAGATAAAAACACAAAAGAGCACAAACGTTAACTCTTTACACAGCGAAACACATTGATGCTGAATGAGCGAGACGAGACTTCTTGGTTAACGCAGCGGAATCGAATTCGGCACTCAATCGCTGAGCCAATCAGCACACAGGAACTTAACTGCGTACTCTGACTGGGTAGCTTCTCAGCCATCCGCCAGTAGCGTCCCTTGTATGAAATCAACTAGGAAAACCAACTGAGGAAGCACGTAACAGAAGTAAAAAGACACATTGCCTGCAGAAAGCAGCGAAAAATCTGCGTTATATATTTAGATATGCTTACATATAAAATCCGCGATAGAGTGAAGCTGTGAAAGTCGAAGCGCGATATAGCGAGGGATTACTGTACTATACTATATATATATATTGTCAGAGAATGGCTGGGGGGGTGACCCAGCCAGGATGCCAAAGAGGACCGGAGGATGGCTTACGCCTTCCCCAGACCATGTGGGGGCAACCGCCCTGGCACCTTTGGGGGCCATGGGTACAGAGCTTTGAAACTCAACTCTGTAGGGGCCCGTGGTCCCTGTCAGGGGGCGACCCTATGCCTTTGGAGCCCTGGACCTTAGCTCTTCCGCCACACCCAGAAGTGCTGTGGGTAAGAGGAGCAGGGACGCCTGCTTCTGACACACTGGAAGATACACCGGAAGCATATTTGGGCTAGAGTTGGGTGGAAGAGGACAAGGTCTTGACAGACAGACACATTTAAATCACTCCACACACGTTTATTGAACATATTTACAATAATAAAGTGCTCCACAAACCCCAATATATATATATATATATTGTAAAAGCTAAACCCAGCCACAGAGGATGCACAAACCAGTGTGTTTCTTTGTGCTGGTCCCAAGCCCGGATAAATGGGGAGGGTTACGTCAGGAAAGGCATCCAGTGTAAAATTTTGCAAAATCCATATGCGGACAGATGATCCGCTGTGGCCACACCTAATGGGAGCAGGCAAAAGAAGAAGAAGAAGAAGATATATTGTAAAAGCTAACCCGGTCACAGACAGACATGACACCAAGGTCCAAAACACACACTGTGTGTTTATGCTGTATTTACAGTGACTCCGCCAACTCACACAGTTACTCAGTCCCTTTTCCTCTCTTTGGCCACCTCCACTCCTCTCTTGCAAGCTCTGTCTTCCTCCTCCAGACTCCAGCTCTTCGAAGGGAGTGAGGCGGCCTCTTTTATTATGCCCCGAATGTGCTCCAGGTGCTGGGTGATGATCTTCCGGCAGCACAGGGTTCAGGAACCATTCAGCCAGCCCCTTTGTTGGGCCACAGACCCCCACAGGGTTGAGCTTCACAGCTCCGTATCCGTGGAAATCAAGGGGCTGCCCTCTTGCGCCCAGGGAAGATATTGCCCCTCTCGGTCCTTCCCTGATCCAGGCGTCCTGGTGGGGCAAGGTCTCTCTCTCTCTCTCTATATATATATATATATATATATATATATATATATATATATATATATATATATATATATATTTGATTCTTGTAAGTCTAAGCATTATCCTCTGATGAAGACCCCTGGCAGGGGTTGAAAGCTCAGGAATAAAAAATTACTTTTGATATGTGATTCTCCCTTTGTGGATCTCCAGCTGCAAATACATACATATATATATATAGTTAGGTCCATAAATATTTGGACAGAGGCAACTTTTTTCTAATTTTGGTTCTATACATTACCACAATGAATTTTGTGTGTGAGACAACTAAAGTATTTTTTGAACACAATCCCTTCATTTCAGGGGCTCAAAAGTAATTGGACAATTGACTCAAAGGCTATTTCATGGCAGGTGTGTTCAAGTCCGTCGTTATGTCTTATCAATTAAGCAGATAAAAGGCCTGGAGTTGATTTGAGGTGTGGTGCTTGCATGTGGAAGATTTTGCTGTGAACAGACAACATGCGGTCAAAGGAGCTCTCCATGCAGGTGACAGAAGCCATCCTTAAGCTGCAAAAACAGAAAAAACCCATCTGAGAAATTGCTACAATATTACGAGTGGCAAAATCTACAGTTTGGTACATCCTGAGAAAGAAAGCAAGCACTGGTGAACTCAGCAACGCAAAAAGACCTGGGCGTCCACGGAAGACAACAGTGGTGGATGATCGCAGAATCATTTCCATGGTGAAGAGAAACCCCTTCACAACAGCCACCAAGTGAACAACACTCTCCAGGGCTTGGTCGGCGTATCGATATCCAAGTCTACCATAAAGAGAAGACTGCATGAAAGTAAATACAGAGGGTGCACTGCAAGGTGCAAGCCACTCATAAGCCTCAAGAATAGAAAGGCTAGATTGGACTTTGCTAAAGAACATCTAAAAAAGCCAGCACAGTTCTGGAAAAACATTCTTTGGACAGATGAAACCAAGATCAACCTCTACCAGAATGATGGCAAGAAAAAAGTATGGAGAAGGTGTGGAACAGCTCATTATCCAAAGCATAGCACATCATCTGTAAAACACGGTGGAGTCAGGCAGTGTGATGGCTTGGCGTGCATGGCTGCCAGTGGCACTGGGACACTAGTGTTTATTGATGATGTGACACAGGACAGAAGCAGCCGAATGAATTCTGAGGTGTTCAGAGACATACTGTCTGCTCAAATCCAGCTAAATGCAGTCAAATTGATTGTTTCATGATACAGATGGACAATGACCCAAAACATACAGCCAAAGCAACCCAGGAGTTTATTAAAGCAAAGAAGTGGAAAATTCTTGAATGGCCAAGTCAGTCACCTGATCTTAACCCAACTGAGCAGGCATTTCACTTGTTGAAGACTAAACTTCGGACAGAAAGGCCCACAAACAAACAGCAACTGAAAGTAAAGGCCTGGCAGAGCATTAAAAAGGAGGAAACCCAGCATCTGGTGATGTCCAGGAGTTCAAGACTTCAGGCTGGCATTGCCAGCAAAGGGTTTTCAACCAAGTATTAGAAATGAACATTTTATTTCCAGTTATTTAATTTGTCCAATTACTTTTGAGCCCCTGAAATGAAGGGATTGTGTTCAAAAATGCTTTAGTTGCCTCACATTTTTATGCAATCGTTTTGTTCAACCCACTGAATTAAAGCTGAAAGTCTGCACTTCAACTGCATCTGAGTTGTTTCATTTAAAATTCATTGTGGTGATGTACAGAACCAAAATGAGAAAAAAGTTGTCTCTGTCCAAATATTTATGGACCTAACTGTATATATATGCTTATTTTTGCTGAAATTCCACATTGACAGGATAGGCTGTAACACATTCATCAGTAATAAGATTGATTCCAATTGTTAATTTCTATTATTTTAGTGAAATAAAAAATATGTACTGGCTAAAAATAGAAAATATTGAAAATATGCAGAAACAAGGAAGTTTGTTGAGTTGAATGCCATTTACTAGAAAAGCAACAACCCCCCCCAAAAAATAGCAAATTGCTATGTGTGGGTGAAGCAAATTTTAAAACTTAAGGTATTTAGTGACAGTGTTGGTATCTTTTTCAAAATCTCAGTGCTGGCATTCTTAGCATTTGGAATGAAGTAGAAGTGACAGGTTCTGCAAGATGTGATGTGTGAATTTCGGGGAATTTAACCTGAGGTTAGAGCAGACGGATTTCAGAGATCTTACTTTGAAATCCAGTCACAGGATTCAGAAAAATGGGCAGTAGGTCATACTAAATAAATAAATAAACAAATGAATGAATTACTATTATTATTATTTCTAATTTAGTACTAATTAATTCATTAACCACCTTAGCTTTACTTTTACTTTACAGCAAGAAAAAAATGTTATGATGTGTAACAGAAACATGAACATTTCAAAATGTCAACATCAATAAAGTGGGAAAGATCTGTCGACTGCTACGGTGGGTTGGCGCCCTGCCTGGGATTTGTTCCTGCCTTGCGCCCAGTGTTGGCTGGGATTGGCTCCAGCAGACCCCCGTGACCCTGTGTTCGGATTCAACGGGTTGGAAAATGGATAGATGGATGGAGATCTGTCGACTGTGTACTGCTGTTCTGATGCAGATTTATTACACACACGTCCTTTTTCTGGTGGCATTCTGAGGCAGTCACCAACACACAGCCCGATGATACAATCGGGACACTAGACGTGTTTCTTTGTGCACTTTTCTTATTATATTCCTTCTAATGCTCACGCATGAGAGGATAGAATTTCAGTATCTGATGTGCAAGATTGACGCACCCCTTTGTGTTATTGTAAGCCACTACAGCACAAGACTTAGCGACTTCCACATTTCCTCTGACACAGACATTGACAGTTGCTGCATTGTGAATGGTGCTATGGAGGCTAACAGCTTTATTGTTGTTTTATGTCGTAGGTCCTATGGTGACCCTATTGTTCCCTTTTATACTCTTTATTAGAGTATTAGAACAACCTGGATGAGAACAGGCCATTCAGACCAACAAATCTCCTGTCCACTTAATTCATCGAAAACAGTTTTAAAAGTCCCTAAAGTCCTACTGTCTACTACACCACTTGATCAATTATTCCAAGTGTCTGTGGTTCTCTGTGTGAAGAAAAAGTTCCTAATGTTTGTACGAAATGTACCCTTAGGAGCCTAAGGAAAGTAAAGAGATAGACAGGATTTCAGGTGCAGATTTAATTATGTATTATTAATTAAAATGTTCATAAATATTAAGGAAGCAGAATTCAATGTTAATATTGACATACCATGCCCTTACAGCCTAAGTAGCAGCGCATCTTGCGTCCATAGGCGGCTCTCAGCTTATCTTCAGTCCAGCTTGCTTTGCTACCACATGCCATTTGAATGGAGTATTGAAACAAGCCTCTTGCCTCTCTTAAAATGGCTGCCGAGATAAAGTTGTCTTCATCATAGTCTTCTCTTCATGGTCAGATGGTGATGGTGAGAGAGAGAGATGGGTAAAGGCCGGGTGAGCAACTTTATACAATATTAAACCAATGGGGCATCGTAGTTGCTTCCATTTCAAAACCAATCATAAATGTCCATACTTTCGACCAATTGAATTCATTTTAAAAGTCTCTCCCTGACCAGATGCCAGTGAAAGTGTTCAGGTACAATTCCTGCCCACAGTTGCTTTGTTTAGTCAGTTTATGGCCTTCCTACGGGTGATAGCTTATAGCATGGGTGCCCAATACGTAGATTGCAATCGACCAGTAGATCGGAAAGGTAGTGCGGGTAGATTGCATTGCATTCAAAACATTTTTATTAAACTTTAGTCTATCATATATCCTCCCTATGGGATTTGCCACTTGATTGACATACAGGGAGGCCAGTCTGAGATCTCTTTTCCTCTAACACACCGGTCATCCCACACGCACGATCAAACACGCAAACTACTGCAAAACTCCGGCTGTGATCTAGTCAGCCTTCCAATTTATATCGACTAAAGAAGGGATTAAAAAAAATTTGTTTGGGGAGGGTATGGGCTGGATGTGGAATTGGAAGAGGATTTTATTTTTCTCACAATGTAACAATCAAAGTCCGTTTGTCTGATCTGTCAATCTATCATTGCTATTCCAAAGAAGGAAAATGTGGAAAGGCACTTTCGAACTGTTCATAAAAACTACAAAACTGACTTCCTTCCGAAAAGCGATCTGAGAAAGAGAAAGGAGAGGGAACTAAAATCGCAGTTAATCAGACAGCAGTCATTTTTCGTTTGGCTGAATTCAAAAGCAAAGGCAGTCACACCGAAGCATCGTTCCGGGTGAGTCACTCGATCATTAAGCATAAGAAATCCTTCCAAGATGGGAGATGATAAAAGATGCCTTCATTGAGACAGATGGCTAGGGAGAAATTCCTGCTGAGATTTCAAGACCCCTGGCCGGAGATAAAGGAGTTTCTCCTTGTCATTAAACATGCAGAATACAAGCAACTTAATAACGATCAATGGCCGCTAGATTTGGCATTGTTTTTCCGATCTGACCAACATGTTGAATGAGCTTAATTTACAGCTGCAAGGAAAAAAGAGAACCAATATGGTCAATATGATTAGCTCAGTTAATGCTTTCAAACGAAAAATGCAACATCTGTCCTCAAAGCTGCAGTGCCTTGATTTGGGGAACATCCAAAACCTCACGTTAGAGCTGGAGACGCAATGGAAGGCGTGTGTGCAACTTGACAGCATTCGCTACACCGAGCATTTTGAAAATTTACTGTCAGACTTTGACAGACGGTTTCAAGACTCAGCTTTACTTGAGCCAATCACTACATTTAAGTTCTATCCATTTGGGGAAGATGTTGAGGGTGATTCAAAATTGCAACACTGTTTCACCTAAAACTCTACAGTGGAGGATGAGATTTTGAAACTACAGGATGACATTCAGCTGAAGTCTGGGGCTCTTGGACAGTTTTGGAACGTACTCACAGAGGAAAAGTACCAAAACATGAGGAAATCTGCTACCTCCTTCACTGCATTATTCGGCTCTACTTATTTATGCGAGTCAGCCTATTCCCACATGAAGAAAAGAGTCTTGGGGGAAATCAGTTTGTGAGGGGTCGGGGGACCTCCCTATAGAGGGCTGAGTGGCAGGGGTCAGGGTTAATTAACAGTTCATCTGAGCAAAAATGGGCAGTGTGTAGTTGGTGACAGGGCCGTCTTAAAGCATGGGCATGCTGGGCAGTTGCCCGGGGGCCCCACAAGCATAGGGGCCCCGTGCTAATCTATGTATGTTGTGACTTAATGTCAATAAATACATTCTATACTATACTAAACTATAAAGATTTGTTATTGCTTTACAAGTGGACATTGGCATTCGTCTTTGATTTACCATCACGGTCACCTCAGCAACCTCACATGCAGGTATGTGTATGGATCTCACGCACTACATAACGTAAAAGTGTATATGTTAACGTCACTTCAACTCAATTCTCTGCAAAGTGTTGTACCGTGTTAGCCATTATGAATGTAGAGAAAAGCCAAGCAAAATGACACCTTTTATTGCTAACTAAAAAGATTTGTAATCTTTTTAGTTAGCCAATAAAAGGTGTCATTTTGCTTGGCTTTTCTCTACAAGTGTTGGTGAAATTGAACACTTGATTAATAATAAATAATTCATAGTAATTTCATACGGTGCCATCTACGTCTCATTTGAGTATCATTTATATGTTGAAGTTTTTGTGTTCTTCACGGCTCATGTTATATTGTTCAAATGATTGTGTGGATCAATCTTTGCTGTCCAGCCTGTTTTTTAATGTTTAAACACTGATTCTGTTGGAAGTACCAATACAATAAATAGATGTCTCATTTTATCGACCATTTACATTTTTATTCCTGAGTGGTTGTGTAGGTAGAGGCCCCAGTGCACTGCTTTACCAGGGGGCCTATAATGGTGTTAAGATGGCACTGGTTGGCGAGGAGAAGTATTGGAGTAGATACGAAGACAGCATTAAGGTGAGAAGGGAGCAAATGGTTAAAGGGCAGGTCAGAGGCAGGCAGGACGAAGGCCACTTGGTGTTATTATTTTAGAGGTGTCCCCATGACCCAGACAATGGGCAGCAGTAGGGCACCATTTATATCGTGGCATACCAAATTAAAACGTCAGCTGGCATTTGGAAGATTCCCAGTGTGTCTTATATCGACTGGTCATCACAATACATTAAGTACAGTGTCAAAGTAGAAGACTTGTGCTTTTAAAAATTACAAGAAATGGATGAGGCAAACTGCAGAGAATTTTAATGCACCACCCATTTAGGATGGCATGTTAAAAGGAATGATCAAATTAGAAATGAGAGACCATGGAAGGAGGTTTTGTCCCTATGATCCTCTCCGCAGTCTTTATGACTCTTTGCAAAGCCTTCCTCTCTGCATACCAGACTGTGATACCTGCAGTGAGAATACTCTCTTATCAGAAACGGTGGGGAGTAATACTGGACCATCTCAGTGGAACTGTTCTGTCTTCTTTCTTGCTCGTCTTCTGCATAACAGACTTCTAGCACAATACCAGTGCTTGCCATCTAAGAACGATTTCCATCATAAATTGCATTAACAATGGAGATGTGTCAGAGTACAGGAAGGTTGTGGAGAGACTCGGGTCTCTTAACGTGTGC
The DNA here is from genome assembly GCF_016835505.1 of Polypterus senegalus. NCBI lineage: Eukaryota > Metazoa > Chordata > Cladistia > Polypteriformes > Polypteridae > Polypterus > Polypterus senegalus. Next base: position 338,785,348 of record NC_053154.1, on the reverse strand, counting down.
AGCAAACTTGCAGGAAATGTTCCACCAGTCCATAGTAGCCAGTGTGGTGTTCTGTGCTGCGGTCCCCTAAGGAAGAAACCTGAACACAAAAGAAGCACAAAGCCTGAACAAACTTCTCAGGAAAGCTATCCTGCTCCATCACAGGGCCAACTCTGGACAGACCAAAAGTTGTTGTGAAAAAGAGGATGGTGGCAAAATTAGATGTCATCTTGGTTAATCCTCTCTATCCTCTGCAGGAGGTGCTGTCTCTTGGAGCACTTTTATCCCCAGGCTTATTCTATCACAGTGTTCTAAGAAAAACCTCTGGGGGTCATTTCTGCCCACTGCTGCCAGGCAATTCATTGCTTCCACTTAATATACTCATTAAGTTTATGTAGTAGTGAAACAGAACAGTGAAGAGGACCCCCGCCTGGCTCCCTACTCCTGACATCACGCTTCCCCTTCCCCTCGGCCTGCAGCCTCTCTCTTTGATTAGCGTGAACATATTGCTCCTGCAAGTGAACTTTGATTTTAGCGCAATGAGAGAAGTTGCAAAATGTTCAAGCAAGTTATTGAAAAACACCTGATCTAAATCCGTTAAGTAGTTCTCTCATTCACTAGCTAAGTGTAGGTAAGATGCCACAAGGCTGGCGCATGAGTGAGTAGAGCCCGGCCACTCTCCCCTCGGCCCCCTGCATCTCTCTTGGATTCGCGCAAATAAATCAGTGCCGCAAATGAACTATGAAACTTAGCATGATGAGAGAAATCACAAAATCAACCAGAATGTTCAAGCTAATTATATAAAAAAAACCCAATCTAAATTCATTAAGCAGTTCTTTAGTGAAAATCAGACAGACATACCGACAGACAGACGTTGGATTTTACATATATAGAAATGTATTTATTTATCGATTGATTGATTGGCCGTAGGGTGGCACGGTGGCACAGTGGGTAGCGCTGCTGCCTCGCAGTAAGGAGACCTGGGTTCGCTTCCCGGGTCTTCCCTGCGTGGAGTTTGCATGTTCTCCCTGTGTCTGTGTGGCTTTCCTCCCACAGTCCAAAGACATGCAGGTTAGGTGCATTGCCGATTCTAAATTGTCCCTAGTGTGTGCATGGTGTTTGGGTGTGTGTGTGCGCCCTGTTCGGGGTTTGTTTCCTGCCTCTGTGTTGGCTGGGATTGGCTCCAGCAGACCTCTGTGACCCTGTAGATAGGATATAGCTGGATGGATGATTGGCCGTATTATTTGTCCTGTGAGTCTTCTTCTTTATGTTTCCCTTGCTGTGTGCATTTGAATTTCCCCATGGGATTAATAAAGTTTTATCTAATCTAATCTAATATACAAGAGACGTTCAAAAAGTTTCTGCACTTTTATATTTTCGGTGGAAACGGTGAAGACAGGAGGAGTAATAATTGGTCATGTCTGAGAGTGTCACGTGACTAGTTTTGTCTGACAAGCCGGCTACCCTTGCAGTTTAGTACACAAAATTATATCATACTCTTTTTGGGTGAAGAAGGTGTGCCGGGAGCACAAATTCATCTTCGCATGTGTGCTCCGTATGGGGATAAAGTTTTCTCTTGTTGAGTCGTCTATGAATGGATTGAAATATTTGAAACTTGCCGTTCTAGTGTGAAGGATACAGGGGAATGAAGAAAGAACCCTGATATGAAAGCAGCAGTGCATCAGTGTCTACACGCTGTGATATTGGCGTTTGGTTGGACTGACATGGGGGCACATGTAAAATAAACAAAAAAGATTTTTTTTTTTCACCACCTCTTCCCGACTCTGACACCCTGAGTAATGGCTGCAGGTTCCTCTTATAGCCCACCCGGAAGTGCTGCAGGTGCTCGTTGACCTACTTCTGGCTGTACCTCTGGGTGTGGCTGCGCTCCCACCCAGGCGGGCTCGTTAAGCAGTGCTGCTCTATGCAGCTCCACCTGGCAGAGGCCACAGAGCCCAACCAAGATGAGCTCCGATTTTCCTCGGAACTGGCCACAATCCAACCCGGGGGGCTTACCAACAAAGGTTCAGAGGGACGTAGCGTGGCTCCCATTGCTGCTCCCCCCGATCTAGTGATAAAGGGGTGTCCCGGGTGGCCATCTGCCAAAATGCCCCTCTCTCAGCTGAGCCCCGTGGGGCACAGCGGCTCGACCCATGAGGGCTGGTCTTCTCCATGATGGAGAGTCGGCGTCCTCCTGTCCACGGCTCTGTCCTGCAATGACAAAAGCAGGAGAGCGGGAAGTGCTGCCCTGATGCCCGTGTCCTCCACAGACATCACCTCCAGCCGTGGCCACAGCAGTTTGCACTCAAAGCAACGCCGCTCCCTTCAGGCGCGATCCCTGCGGGACCGGAAACAGGACGGGAAGTCCTGCCCCGACATCCACCCAGCTGAGGGTGGCTGGTGGTTCCACACATCCACAGCTCAGCTCTCCACTCTCTGTGAGCAGACCGGCTTACGTCGCGCACTGTTTGGAGGCCAATTCTTTTTCTGGGGTGCACCGACGGTCTCCACCCTCTTACCTGCCACAAGTCGCTCCTCAACTGCCCCTTCACAATAGGGAATGCCACATCGGGGAAATAATCCGGGCACTCCTCCTCTGCCTGCTGTCCTGCAGAGAAAACGGGGACCAGACATACCTTCCTCACCCTTGAGCTCGCCCTGCCGTCGCGCTGTGAATCAGCCCCCCGAGGCCACAGACGCAGACCCAGGCCACCAGCCCCTGCATGGATCTCATCTTCTGGATGATCTCTTGTCTGTGTGGCCTCTCTTAGGGGCGTGCCCACCGTGGCTTCTTCTCTGATGGCTAGCGGCCGGCCGGCCCCTGACCTTGGAGTATGCCTGGCTTTCTTCCTCCCCATACCAGTTCTGATGGGGTAATGGAGCCCTTGAGTGGGTGTGCGCTTCAGTGCGCTCTCTCAGGGAGCATGCCACGCACTCCTGCGCAATGCGAGTGCCTCACGCTGCTGTGCCAGGTCACCACACAAAAAAATGTACAGGTCCCAGCCACAAAAGACGGACCGGAATCCTGCCGACTACACCAGTGTGATGTTGGCGCTTGGTATGCGCCGACTGGACACAGACTGACACGGAGGCACGTGTAAAATAAACAAAAAATATTTATTTTTTCTTCACCTCTTATTTCCACAGCCAGCAAACTGTGTCTATCATACACTTTATGAAAATAAAAAAAACTGAAGGTCTTAGGAATGTTGATCTGCTCAGGTCCACAAAACATTTTAAAGTTGCTCTTAGAAAAGAGAAAATCAGCAATTTCGGAAATTTCTGCTATTGCGCAATGAAAGCAGCAACAACCCATGGAAATAAAGAACGAGTTTAATTAACAACAAGACTCTGCATCTAATTAAGCAACTGGTTGGAGTTTGACACCCTGACTTAGGTGGTCTTCTGTTGGCTCACTCACTTCACATTTCATTTCTGTTTGGGTGCCGTTTAAAGAAAGAAATGAAACAATTCAGAGGAACGATTAAAAAACTCAGGGGAACAAATCTTAAAAAAACGAGTCAATTAAAATTAATTCAAAAGATTAATGGCAGTAAAAACAGGTCACTAATTAAGAAAAGGGCGAGTATGAAAGCCTGCAGTCACTGGCGCCCTCCAGGACCAGAGTTTGAGAAACCCTGTTCTACATGAAGCTTCAGCCAATGAGTAAGAAGGAGACCTGACCAATGAAAGAGGATAGATTGTGGGTCTTCACGTCAATTGCTTGTTTCTATGCACATGCACACGTTCCCTTCCTCGTTCATGAGAGCACTTTATGGAAATGTTCTCGTCAAAATTGCTCTAATGCTCCGTTGTCATGTATTATTTTTGTATACAACAGTGTTGGGCCAAAATGTGATTTATGTGTTTAATGAAGTAAATAAACAAAACATTTGTTTGCTTTCATCTTCAAAATAGATGAGTAAATCCCTAAACCCTAACCTAAACGTAATACCATGCCTATACTTTCTCACTTGTTGGTTTTCAAACTGAATTTGTAGCTGCTGTCCTCTCTCATGACTTTCCTGGCACACAGCATATTTTTTCCACTAATTTCCTCTTGTCATCTTTTTGTTCTATATCCAGTTTTACTAGTTTTATAATCATACATAAAATTACCTCCAACTGATGCACTAAAATGGAATTCAAAGCACTTTAGAATTAACCTCTGTCACTCTCACTGTAAATACAAGGTAACAATAGCCCTTTCTGTAAATGTGGTTTGATTACAGTACAGAAAGTCATTTAAAGGCAGGATGATGCTAAGCAACTACCTTTCTCTACTGAAACACAAACAGAAGAATTGTGAAAATATGTTGACGGTGGTTTTAAACAGTTTATTGTGAAAGGCTAAAGTTACTACTCGGGGTAATTTAATCTCCACCAGTTTGCACTATGAAAAATCACTCACTAAGACCAAACAGCATAATAAACAGCATAATAAGTTTAGAAGCTTTGTGCATTCTGCATGACAGAACACAGGAAGGTAAAGCGACTTACTTAGGGTTACTAAGTAAATGATGAATGGAGAATGATCAGTTGTAGATTTCTTTTTAAATTGATAAATTTGCCATTGTCACCAGCCATACCATATGCACTTCAGAAAGGTCATCCACTTGACGCTAAGCATGTTCTGGCACCGCCAGTACTTGCATCGGAGACCATCTAGGAAAAGCTTGTGTTGCTGCTGGAAGTGGTGTTAGTGAGAGAGCCAACAGGGGGCGTCTACCCTGTGGTCTAAATGTGGATCTCAATGCCCCAGTGCAGTGTCAGGGACACTGTGCTGTACAAATGTCTGCATCCTTCGGATGAGACGTAAAACCGAGGTCTCGACTCTCTGTTGTCATTAATAATCCATTGGTATCCCTCGTAAAGAGCAGGATGTATCCAGATGTCCAGGCTAAATTTCCCTCCACAGCCTAATCATTCTGACCTCCTAATAATCCCCTGCCTCTAATTGTCCATCTCTCTCACCACCTAATAACTAACACGTGGTGAGCGTACTGGAACCAAAATGGCTGCCATAACATCATATAGGTGGATGCTACACATTAGCGGTGGTTGAAGTGGCCCCTCACTTACTGGAGTACTTTGAATAATTGGAAAACTATAGTGCTATATAAATGTAAAGAATTATTATTACTGTTACCCTTCAGTCTACATTCAAAACCCCATAATAACAATGTGAACATGTGTTCTCAGAAAGGTTTGCAAATTTATTCAAAATCAAAAACTAAAATTCCTAGAAGCATTCAGGCCCTTTGCTGTGGTCCTCCAAATTGTTTTCAAGTGTCTCCTGTTTGCTCCTTGAGATGTTTCTAGAAATTGACTGAAGTCCACCTGTGGCAAAATGAATTGACTGGACCTTGTTTAGAAAGACACACATGTACCTGTGTATAGTAGGTATGAAGGATGCCACGTGAGGACTGGCATCCCTGGCCAGACCTGTGCTGGGATCCTTGACCAGATAGGATGCCAATAGCATGGAAGGACTGGGGGAAAGGCAGCTTGCTCAGGGCATTGTTCCCTGAGCCACTAAATGACAACACCCATGAGTTATGGTACCACCACAGATTCTCACATGGCACTTTGGCAATTGTAGTTCACTGCCTTAGCCCTGTTGGGTTCCATGGATGCTGCCAAGGGCCGCAGAAGAAACCAGCAAGCCCATTTTGTCAGGTCCAGGCTTACCCATAAGTGCTCCCGAACCATAGTTTTGGGACACTGGAAGTACTCTCATGTTTTATATAACAGGAGCATCCCTGGATCAATCTGGGAGCCAGATTTTGGGAAGAGATAGACAAAGCTTGAGGAAGGAGGAGCGGAGGAGGAAGGCAGAGATGACAGAGAGCGTTGATTATGAGAAACAGAGGGTGTGTTGTGGGAAATGATTACCAATGTAAGAGTTTCACACCAAATAAAGCCCTGTGAAAAGAGTAAACTTGTGTCTGCGCCTGTGTGTTGGGAGTTTGGGGAGGTGCAGCATCCCTTGGGGACCACAAAAGTCTCACAAATAACACTGCATTTTAGGACAAAAACCTAGGCATGAAGTTCAAGAGACGCTCTGTAGATCTCCACCTTTAAATTATAGTGAGGAAAAGATCAAGGCAAATGAGATAAAACCATTTCTAAAGCCTTGAACGTCCCAAGGAGCACAGCGACATCAAGAATTTTGAAATGGAAGAAGTTTGGAATCACTAGGACTCTTCCTAGAGTTGGCTATCTAGCCAAACTTTTAACCAGGTAAAGAAAGTCTTTGGTCAAGAACCCAGTGGTTGCTGTAACAGAACTTCAGAAGTCTTTTACTGAAATTGGAAACCCTGATAGAAAGGTGACCATCCTAGCACCACTCCATCAATCAGGTGTTAAAACTCTGAGAGCACTAGGAAAAATATTCTCTGGTCTGATGAGACAAACATCAAACTCCTTGGGCAAAGCTCCAGGCACTATGTCTGGTAAAGACCAGGTACTGCTTATCACCTCCCTAATGTCAATCCAATGGTGAAGCTTGGTAGTAGCAGCATCACACTATGGAAGTGCTTCTCAGCAGACACAAGGAGACTGGTCAGATTTGAAGGAAGGACAAATACAATCAGATACACAGAGCTCCTTTACGAAAACCTGCTGTAGACTACACGTGAACTGAGACTCACATTTCACCATGATAGTGACCTGAAGCCCACAACCAAGACAACACTGTAGTGGCTTTGAGAAAAGTCTATGACTCTCCTCGAGTGGCCCAAGCAAACCCACTTTAGACCTACGGAAAATCTGTCAAGAGACCTGAAGATGCCAGTTTACAGACATTTCCCTTCCAATCTATTAGAGCTTGAGAGGATCTGTCAGGACGAGTGGGATAAACTTGTTCAAATCCAGGTTGTTCAAAGCTTGTAGAGACTTAACAAGAAGAGTTGAAGCTATAATTGCTGCCAAAGATGCTCTGACAAACAACTGAATTAAGCGTCTGAATACTTATGGATATTAAAGATTTCAGTTGTATAAATAAATTTGCAAAGATTTATCACTTTTTCATTTTGGGTTAGTGAATGTAGATAGAAGGGTGAAAATGGCAACATAGATAGATAGATAGATAGATAGATAGATAGATAGATAGATAGATAGATAGATAGATAGATAGATAGATAGATAGATCTGAATTTATGTTTAAATTTGCCAAGACTTCAAAGAGATGGAGAATATTTCTGCCTCCCCCAATAAAATTCCCTTTTGTTTTCACCACTAAGAAAGCACTTTCACTCAAGGTAACTTACAAAAATGAAAGACACATTGGATTGACTGTATAAAAACAAAATGAACAGGCGGTTTACACAAATGTAGATTGTAAGCTCAGCCCATTGTCTACCAGGTTGTTCAATTCAGAAAAGTAATGAGGAACTTTAAAACATATTAATATTTGTTTCTAAAAAAAGCTCCTGGCTGCATACCAGTGAAAAAATGACAACAAAAGCAACAAAGAGTCTCTTTTAATGATAATCATACCATACGTGACTGGTAAAAGATAAACAAGTCTTTGTACAAAGTAAAAGACAAAGGGAATAAAAATAAGTAAAGCCTTAAAGTTTGTGATAACTTTGTAAACAAACTGAATTGGGGTCCTTCAACACAACTAGAAATGTCTGTTTCATAACCAGAATTGTGTATCAACTCTTTCTGCTGTTATTTCATTCGGTGCCCTTTTGTCTTGTCAGGCCTCTTTTGTTTGTCTAAGAGGTGGTCCTCACTTTTGCTCTTGGAAGGCCACAGTTCATGGCAGTTTTCTTTTCTAGCAATATCTTGATTAGAAGCTAATTACTGCTGCAAATAAAACACTGTTTTGGCATTTGGTATTTTCCCAAAACCCCCCTTAATTTTACAAACGAGTATGAACTCACAAACTCCACCCATGTGGTATTTTGATATATCCAACATACGCCCTTTCTTTCCTGCCATCATCTTCGAGGTCTTCACTGGAGTGCCCTGGGTCTGCCATATTGTCCAGCACTGCACACACAGCTATCATAGTGTAGCACCTGTTAGATAAAAGTCTGATGCCACACCAACAGCTTCTTAGTACAGATGAATCTCATTTTCCATGTATTTCTATCAGTTCCAGCCATGCTGTGGGTTTACAGATTGACAACTTTCTATTGTAGCTAGAACACCTTCTGAAGGTTAATTACAGACGTCAACAGGCTAGTCTGAAGATGATATCATCTAGTCAAGTACAAACATATGAGAATCCCTGAATGAGCCTATCAGTCCCAAAAATCCATTATGAAAAATGAACCAACGTAGTCTCAGAAGCTTAACTCTGGAATGACGGTATGGATTTAGAGCCTCCTGGAATTTGTTTTTGTGTAAGACATAAGCAAGGCAGAAGCTTCTGTAAGGTAGGACAACTGATTTCATCATTGTCAGTTGTATTTTTTGTTTTTACTGTATAAGGCCTGGTGATCAATGGCGGACCTACATTTCTTTGGCCTTGAAGCTTAATCTGTTATGGTGCCACTTCCAAGCCAGTAACAAAGTCTGGGCGACCACTATTATCTTCTTAAATAGGGTTGTTCCACAACAGATCAGGTCAGGTCAGGTCTGATTGGGGAGCACGCACTGGTATGGTGTGTTTCTGCACCTAACAGAAGAAAACAAAACAGCTAGGCAGACAAGCGATCCAGTCTCACCATCTGGAAATGACCCTCTAACTGCCGCAGCCAGGTGTTACATGGGCATCACTTTGGCCTGGTCCAACCTGGTCCTGCAAGCCAGATCACCCTATGGGAATTGATCCACATGGCCATAGTGCCATAACTGACACTCCCTCACAATACAGGTAATGTGCCTATTTTGGGACTCTGTGTGACACAAAGTCAAACCAGCGGTACCCAAGGATTCTCAGAAGAAACACAGTACTGAAGAAGTCCAGCCTTCATCTCAGGTCATTGGATAGCGTCCATGTCTCGCAAACAAAGAGCACAAGGACTCTAAAAAATTAGACCTTTGTCCTTTTGCAGAGATATCAAGAGCACCACACACCTCCTTCCAGCGACCTCATGATCCCCTCTATGCTCTCACAATCTGTCTAGTGACTTCATAGGAAGAGTCCCCAGAGACATGAATGGCACTGCCATGGTAAGTAAACCTCTCGACGAGGTCGACACTCTCTCCACTGACAGACACACTGCTGATGGTTGTGCCCAAGAGATCGTTAAAGGCCTGATCTTGGTTTTTATCAGGACACTCAGGTTTTTCGCTCAGTCTCTTGAGAGCCCTGATCAGAATCATCACAATTTTATTTTTTTGACACTTTATTAACCTTTTATGACAGAATTTTATTCTATGATAGAGTACCATGTCAAGACTTATGAAGATGCATTAGAGAGAAAGGAGGACTAGAGATGTGTGTGAGGATTGTCTGAGGTAATGAGTTAAAAGCAGTGTTGGGGTAACAGACAATATTCCAGTTAGCAGAGGTCTGTACCAAGGGACTTCTTGAAGTCCTTACCTCATTTGTCTGGTTATGGATTTGTTGACTCGTGGGATAAAAGACCAATCCCCCTGGTGCAGGATTTTTGATAATAACATTGTGTTGTGTGGCACCAGAAAAGGGGAAGTGAAGAGGAAGATGGAAGAATGGAAAAGGACTTTGAAAGACAGAGGTTTGAAGATAAATAGGAAGAAGAAAACAAAATATATGATGATTCAGAAATTCACCTGCAGGTGTTGGAGCGTAAACTGCACCGGAGATTCTCACCTTGAAAGAAGTCTCTAGGAGTCAAAGGATAGGCAAACAGATAAAATAAAATAAACTAATAAAATTAGTTTTATTGCAACAAACAATAAACAATAAGGCGGTGATCAGCATGAGCTCAAGCGCGTGCAGAAGGAACTCTGAGTCAAATTCAGGGCAGCAAAGGAGCAGTACAGGAGAAAGCTGGAGCAGAAGTTGCAGAATTACAGCATGAAGGAAGTGCGGGACAGGATGAAGATTATCACTGGCTGCAGCTCGTAGCGGGGTGCCACCATTGAGAGAGATGTGGAGAGAGCAAACCAGATGAACAACTTCTTTAACAGGTTTGACCACCCTAACCCACTCTCACCTCGGAGTACTGCACCCTCCACTCACTCTTCTGCCAGTACCAGCATAGGAGAGAGTTTCTCCCAACCCACAATTACAGCAGCCCAGGTATGCAGAGAGCTGAGGAGACTTTGTGCCTGCAAAGCAGATGGAGTATTGCCACGACTGCTGAAGGTCTCTGCGGTGGAGTTGGGGAGTCCTCTACAGTGCATCTTCAACCTGAGCCTGGAACAGGGAAGAGTCCCTAGGCTTTGGAAAACATCTTGTATCACCCCAGTCCCAAAAGCATCACGTCCTGGTGAGCTGAATGACTTCCGGCCTGTCGCTCTGACGTCACATGTGATGAAGACCATGGAGTGGCTGCTGCTTCACCACCTGAGGCCACAGGTCTGCCATGCCCTCGACCTTCTGCAGTTCGCATACCAGGAGAAGGTGGGAGCGGAGGATTCCATCATCTATATGCTACACCAAACCCTCTCCTACTAGGACAGAGGCAGCGGTGCTGTAAGAATTATATTTCTGGACTTCTCTAGCTCCTTCAACACCATCCAACCTCTGCTCCTTAGGGACAAGCTGACAGAGATGGGAGTAGATTCATACCTGGTAGCATGGATCATGGACTATCTTACAGACAGACCTCAGTATGTGCGTCTCGGGAACTGCAGGTCTGACATGGTGGTCAGCAACACATGACCGCCGCAGTGGACTGTACTTTCTCCGGTCCTGTTCAGTCAACATACATCGGACTTCGAATACAACTCGGAGTCCTGCAAAGTGCAAAAAGTTTGCAGATGACACTGCTGTCGTGGGCTGCATCAGGAGTGGGCAGGAGGAGGAGTATAGGAACCTAATCAAGGACTTTGTTAAATGGTGTGACTCAAACCACCGACAACTAAACACCAGCAAAACCAAGGAGCTGGTGGTGGATTTTAGGAGGCCCAGGCTACTCATGGACCCCGTGATCATCAGAGGTGACTGTGTGCAGAGGATGCAGACCTATAAATACCTGGGAGTGCAGCTGGATGATAAACTGGACTGGACTGCCAATACTGATGCTCTGTGCAAGAGAGGACAGAGCCGACTATACTTCCTTAGAAGGCTGGTGTCTTTCAACATCTGCAATAAGATGTTGCAGATGTTCAATCAGGCGGTTGTAGCGTGCCCTTTTCAATGCGGTGGTGTGCTGGGGAGGCAGCATAAAGAAGAGGGATCCCTGACGCTGTCATACTAAGTTTATATCCACTTGTGCCCATACATGACTTTTTATGTTCTATACGGGTAGAGCTATTGGAAACAGTGAATGCATTTAAACATCAAGGATCAGTGGTAGCCCAAGAGGGAGAATTAAATGTAGAGATAACCCACAGAGTGCAGTGTGGATGGAACAATTGAAAGAATGAATGAGGAGTGTTGTGTGAATGAAGAATTAATGTGGAGGTTAAAGGTAAGCACAGTAGTAAGACCAGCAATAATGTATGGAGCTGAAACATGGGAAGTAAATAGGACCACAGCAGGAGAAGAAGTTGGATGTGGCAGAAATGGGAAATTTGAGATGGATATGTGGAGTTACAGAAAATTGACAGTATAAGAAAAGAGATCTTCAACAAAACAAAAGTGGTAGAGATATCCACGAAAGTACAGGAAAGTTGTTTGACGTGGTATGGACATGAGATGTGGAGATACTGTATGTGGGCAGAAGAGTGATGTGAATGGAATTCTAGGGGATGAAAAACTGTAAGGAGTGTGGTCAAAGTGGAGACTGATGGATAAAGTCGATGAAAATCTGAAGGAATAGGGCTTTCTTATCTATCTATCTATCTATCTATCTATCTATCTATCTATCTATCTATCTATCTATCTATCTATCTATCTATCTATCTATCTATCTATCTATCTATCTATCTATCTATCTATCTATCTATCTAAACTGGGTGGAGTGGTGGCTCAGAGGGTAAGGCTCTACGCTGGTATCCCAAAGGATGCTGCTTCAAATCCCTGTCACTGCCAAGAGAGATCCTACTCTGCTGGGCCCTTGAGCAAGGCTTTTAATTTTCAATAGCTCCAAGGGTGCTCTGACCCCAAGGGGTATGCGAAAACTAACAAATTCCTAATATGAGAAATTACATAAGGCAAAATAAAGTACAAAAAAAACTGGAGCTGTGAGGTCAGAGCACCCTTGGAGCTATTGAAAATGAAGGGCCATGCTCAAGGGTCCGGCAGAGTAGGATCTCTCTTGGCAGTGAGGGGATTTGAAGCGGCATCCTTTAGGATACCAGCGTAGATCCTTACCCTCTGAGCCACCACTCCACCCAGGATAGATAGATAGATAGATAGATAGATAGATAGATAGATAGATAGATAGATAGATAGATAGATAGATAGATAGATAGATAGATAGATAGATAGATAGATAGATAGATAGATAGATAGATAGATAGATAGATAGATAGATAGATAGATAGATAGATACTTTATTAATCCCAAGGGGAAATATATCATGTGCCTCTGCACTAACAATGGAAATGCACTTTATATGTGCGTGTGAGTTGACCAGTTGACGCTGACTCGGGCCTGCAGCTAATGATGGTACCTCAACTATCAGCTTTTTTTTTGAGAATCTATTTAATAATACATTGAATTTGATAGTGAAAGGCTGAATGAATGTACAGTATAATGGTGGCACAGTGATTAGAGCTGCCTGCCTCTTTGTTCCAGTGTCAAGGGTTCCAGGGACAGGGTGATTGCTTCAATGTAGTCTGAGTGTTGCATGCGTGCCATGTGTGGGGTTTTCACTGAGTCGTCAAGTTTAACTTCATTCTTCCAACATTTCCTTCCGTGTACTTTTTGACTGCCCCGAGCTGGTTTGCTTTGCACACAATCTTGCCGGGGTAGCTGAATAACATTAGATGGATGGTGTGGTCCCGGTCGGGGCTGGAGCCCGGCCGGGATGCCCAGGAGGACCAGAGGAGGGCTTGTGCCTCCTCCAGACCGAGAGGGGGCGTCCGTCCTGGTTATGCTGGGAGCCTCGGGTAGAGGGGCTGGGCCCCGTGGCCACCGCCAGGCGGCGCCCCAGTGCCTGATTATCCCAGGAGCCCGGCACTTCCGCCACACCAGGAAGTGCAGGGGGGTAGACGACAGGGGACACCCGGACGGCTTCCAGGTGCGCAGCCGGCACTTCCGCCACACGGGTGTGTGTCCGGGAGATTGCCGGGAAAGCAGCTGGAGCCCATCCGGGTTCCTATAAAAGGGGCCACCTCCCTCCAGTCATTGACAAGAGTTGGGTGGAAGAGTGGCAACGTTTGGAGGAGGCGGTAAGAAGAAAAGAGAGAGAGAGAAAAAGAGAAGAAGAAAAGAGAAGGCTTTGGGTGGCCAGGACTGAGGGGTATTGGGGTTGGTGAGCTGAAATTGTAAAAAGAGAAATGGAGAATAAACATGTGTTTGTGGGTGACATTAACGTGTCTGCCTGTCTGTGTCCGGGGCGAGGTTCACAATGGAAAAATGTTATGTAACGCATTGTATTTTTTTGTTTTGTGCATCCAGATGTGGAATTTTAATCGGAGTTCACTATATAAGAAGAAAATTGTATTTATAATAAAAGTTTATTTTTAAGGGTGATTACGTCTAAAATTAAACAAAAGAATATTTATAGCAAGACAGTTTCACACAGATTTTAAAAGGAAAATGTCGTACGGCTGATATCAGTTTTTAAAGTTGAGCTTCTGACAAGACAAGCTTGTAATGCAGTTATATGTACACTGTAAAAAAAAAAATGTTACATTTACCGTAAAGTACTGTAAAAAAAAAAAAAAGTGACAGTATTTTTAGGTCTGTAAAAAAATTATTTTTATGATAAAAAACTGGCAGCTGGGTTGCCAGAATTTTACCTTAATAAATAAGGTGACAATATATTTAGGTCAGTTATACTACAGTATAACTTTGTAGTGAATAACTGTTTTTTTCTTTACAACACACCCTAAATGAAGGGAACGTTTAACCATAACCAGAAATTCATGCACTGTAATAAATATGCCAATCAATAAACCATTAGAAAGTATTGTCAGGGCCAAACCCCAGTATGTAGTTTGCATCAGTAAAGTAACAACAACCAGTAGCAAACATGTATCATTTAATTATACACATTGAAAACAATTTAATGTGTAAGGAAATTACGGCACATTGTCTGGTGGGGAAGTATTTGCTTTTGTGGTGTATGATGTCCTGATTCCATAACCTTTAAAAAACCTTCAGCATGCAGGGAAAAAGAAGTCTGTTAACTTTGTTTAAGTTTTTTCCCTACTGTTCAAAGGTAGGGTTACGGGAGCCAATCCTAGCCAACACAGGGTGCAAGGCAGGAAACAAACCCCAGGCAGGGCGCCAGCCCACTGCAGGGAACACAGACACACACCAAGGACAATTTAGGATTGCCAATGCAGCTAATCTGCATGTCTTTGGACTGTGGGAGGAAACCAACTCAGACACGGGGAGAACATGCAAACTCCACGCAGGGAGGACCCGGGAAAAGAACCCAGGACTCCTTACTGCGAGGCTGCAGCGCTACCCACTGCGCCACTGCGCCGCCTGTATGCAGCTCACTAGGAACAATATGATAAAAGGGGCGTGTCCTGATGCAAATATCGTAACCAGTGTTACTGAAACAGCGCTTTAATGTTTTACATCTTATAAGTTGTTTACCTTCGCTATTTTTCACACTGTAAAATTAACAGAAATTTCTTCAGTGTAATTGTAATGCATCGGTAAACAGTATGTAGCATATTTTGAAGGTAGAAAAATATCAATTTTACAGAACGTGACTGTAAAAAATAATGAAATGTATTGTTTAAGATATACAGGTAATTTTCAGTAGAACATCAGGTAACCTTCCTTTTTTCAGAGAAGGAATTTTACTTTCACCATTTACAGTATTTTTACCGATAATTTTAGCTGATATTGCAATTGAAGTCTGTAAAACCTCGACCCGCCTCGTTTTGTGGGAGGAGCTTCACTGAAACAAACCCGAAAGAATTCTGACTCCTAAAGCAGATCTTCAGGCTGAGTGATCAACGTCAAGCAGCATCGCGACACGCGCCCTGACACGATGGCAGGCTCGACCTTCACACTGCTGGTTATTTTAAGTCTTGCAAGTAAGTTCCGTTCAGACTTATTAAGAAGAAAAAGTTACGTCGATATCTTTAAATCACGTTTAACGTTGCAATGTTGAATTCATTTATAAATGCACGTTGACAAACCTGTAAGGTTGAATTATTTTATGTTCGTTGGTTTTGAATAATTTGAGCTGGGAGTATCCGCTTACCTGTAAAGCGAGACAGGCACTCGCTGCAGTGCCACTTCAATCAGCAGCCATCCCGGTAGTACTGGAATATAAAAAAAATGAAAGATTAAATACGCTGCATCGATGTTCATGTCGCTGGAGGTCAGGGATGTGGTGGCTATTACTATAACTGGACATTAAATCGGAAGGCATGCCAGTTCAGATCTCGCTTCGATTTTGTGTCATCCTCAACAAGTGCCATTTCTAAAAGAAAAAAAAGTTCAAACAATTGCATTCATAACTAAATTGCACAGATTGCAAAGAAATAACAGGCGTTAACCAAAATAATAATTGTAACTCAGCATTTTTCCAATATACTTCTATTACTAATCTAATGGAATGCACTTTACAGCAGAAACATCTTATCCTGCCCAAACTGAATTTCTCTCATTGCTATTTTTTGTCGGAGTTTTGTTAACGCCCATTATTAAGTAATGATGAATTCCGCTTAATATAAGGAGCATCATTCGTAAATAAATCTACAACCGTTAAGCGATTAGTAGTGATGCAATATTTTGCCTAAATTCTTCGATTGTCCTTTTAAAAAAGTCATATTTTCTGCGTATTTCTTATAGTATATTTTAGTCAAAACGCACGGATTTGTAATGATATTTTCATAACTCTAAGCTCAATAAAATATGCATGAAATATGCGGAAGCATTGTGATTATTAACAATGACAAATTTTTATCATAAAAGGAAGAGGTTGCTTATGTGTAATATATGGATATATTTTTAAAATGTTATATAAACAACAATTTATTTCTATAGCACATTTTCATAAACAGGATGTAGATCAAAGTGCTTTACAAAGTGTCAACAAAATAGTTACAAGAAAAACAAAGTAAAATGAAATAAGAATAACGAATAAGCATACAAAAAATAAATACGCATTTGCATAAAAAAGAGAAAAATATATGTTGTTGTTATTATTATTATTATTATTATTATTATTATTATTATTATTATTATTATTATTATTTTACAGCCCTGTTGGTTGCTCAGACAAACGGCTCACCTTTACCAAGTGACGTAAGTAAACTTCTAAAGAGATATTTAACAAACTTAAAACGAGTTATTATTATTATTATTATTATTATTATTATTATTATTATTATTATTATGCGGTTTGTAATGCATGACGCGCTTTGCGCTGTTGATTTTCATTTAAAAGATCTGTAACACGTTTTTAAAATGAAGAGGTGATAATAGAAATCTAAAATATCAGTGGGTTTATAAAGGATTCTCGTTGCTTCAGATTTTATCGATCTGCAAGTACTTGCTAGGTAGTCTAATGTACCTGAAAGATTCTAACAGCCCACAAACTTAATTCCATATTCAAAGAACAATCCCGTAATGGTTCTTTGTCAAGCAATACGTCAACCACACGATCCAAAGGCGTCAGTAAATTTCTCTTTATTTATATACTGCCTGTCATGGCACGGCTCTGAGGCTAGGGGATCTGCGCCAGCAATCGGAAGGTTGCCGGTTCGAATCCCGCAAAAACGTTGAGCAAGTCCCTTAACTTTGACGTTAATCAGCGTTGGGAAAGCTGGCACTAGGGTCCTAATCTGGGATCATGTGGTGGATTGAGGTAAAGTGCTGCATCAGCGCATGCTCCAAACCTCCCCGTCTCTATGTACAAGTCATGCACGCACTGTTTGGTTTGCACGGCGAACTGTCGTATTTAGCGTCGTTTGCAAACTCTGAAGTGCCATCAGTGTGATTTACAGCCTTAATAGGTGAAGATGAGAAAGCAGCAGAGTGTCGTCAGGTTGCAAAACAAATGTCAAGACTCGAAAGTTTATTTTTCTTTCAGATCATAACACTGTTTATCTTTATTGACGATCTCAATTAACCTGTTAACAGCATTTTTGTGGCAAATACAAGACGCCAACTGACTGTCCCGCAGAGGCTGACAAAGTGTGCGGAACGGACGGACAAACCTACAAGAGTGAATGTATTCTTTGCTTCGAGTACATGTAAGTAGATCGGCTTTGTGGACTGCGCATTTTTCGGATTCTACAAGATATGAATGTTCACTTATTTACAATACAGAACACCCAACAGTCCAATGCAAAGTTTCGAGGGTCAAATAAGTTGGATGGCATTTATTTGTTTATTTAAATAATAATACTTGTATGTTGTTTACGCACTTATCTGTGCACCGTAAAAAAAAAAAAAAATGTAAAATTTACGGTAAAAAACTCGCAGCTGGGGTCGCCAGGATTTTACCGTAAAAAAGAAGGTAACAATGTTTTTTGGTCTACGGTACACTTTAAAAAATAATGTTAAATTTATGGTAAAATACTGGCAGCTAGGTTGCCAAAATTTTACTGTAATAAATAAGGTGACAATATTTTTAGGTTTACAGTATCATTTTGTAGTAAAAACTATTTGGTCTTTCCAACAAACTGCAACAGAAGGGAATGTTTAAACCTAACCAGAAATTCATGTTGTATAATAAATATGACAATCAATAAACAATATGTACTGGCAGGATCAAACCCCAATACATAGATTGCATCAGATAGCTAACAACAACCAATAGCAAGCATGTGCTATTTAATTATACACATTGAAAACAATACAATATTTAAGGAAGTTACGCCACTTGCCTGGTAGGGAAATAAAATTTTCTCTATTGTGGTGTATGGTGTCCTACTTATCAAATACAACCCACCATAAATCAGCTTCCATAACCACAAAAAACCTTCAGCACGTGGGGAAAAATGTCTGCTAACTTAGGTGAAGTTTTTTTCCCTACTATTCAAAGGTATGCGGTTCACCAAGAACAATATTGTAAAAAGGGGCGTGTCCTTATGCTAATATCGTAGCCGGTTTTACTGAAGCAGTGATTTGCCGTTTTACATTTTACGGTTGTTTGCCTTCGTTATTTAACAGTTTTACACTGTACAATTAACAGATTTTTTTCAGTATAACAGTAATGCATCAATAAACGGTATTTAGCATATTTTGAAGGTAGAAAAATATTGATTTTACAGAACTTGGCTGTAAAAAATAATGAAATGTATTGATTAAGATATAAAGGTAATTTTCAGCAGAACATAAGGTAACTTTCCTTTTTTTCAGAAAAGGTCTTTTACCTTCACCATTTACAGTATTTGTACGGTTAAATTTACTGACATTTTTTACAGTGTGTAGTTAATCGTTCATGTGTGATTTTTTTTTTGCAAAAATTGTTTGTGGATTACTCGATTTATACGTTAAAGTGATTCTGGTGTCCAGTTATAATAACTATGAAGCGTGCTATTTTAATTTCAAGAAATTGATCTAACCGTTTTCAAAATCGCCTAGTCAAAGGAAGGTGGATTCTCTGCCAATAACAACACAAAACAAAACAAACAAACAAAATAAAACTGCCCTGAAACCCCCTTTCCTCACCGGACCGGACCTCATCCTATAGGAGTAAAGGGAATTGACCCGTGAAATCCAATCGTTTAAAATCATTTGATTACATCAGTCGAACGGCCAATCGTCTTTAAAGTCAGTCCATGAAAACATAAATAAGGAAATGCCCGGAAATTCTGAACTGGACTGAAAAAAAAAAACATTGCGCAAAATATTTGGAGCTTGGAAATGAAATAATAATAATAATCAATCTGTAATTTTATGTAAATGCACACACACATATAAACACATATATAGTCAAAGGTTTCTGAATATTTCATTGATTTCTTTTCTTTTATTACACTTTAAGCACTACAAGTATCATCTAAAAAATAAAAGAATGACATTTATCCATTTGCCTATTTTCTAAGCCTGTTTATCCAGAGAAGGGTCACAGGGAAACTGGAGCCTAACCCAGTTACCACCAGGTTCAGTGCAGGAAGAATCCTTGGGCATGGCGGCAGCCCATAACAGGTGAATACACACACACACACACACACACACACATATACATACACATCAGAGGCCAATTTATCATCAGCGGCCCACCTCCAGGCCCCTCATGGACCCCGTGATCATCAGAGGTGACTGTGCAGAGGGTGCAGACCTATAAATACCTGGGAGTGCAGCTGGATGACAAACTGGACTGTACTGCCAATACTGATGCTCTGTGTAAGAGAGGACAGAGCCGACTATACTTCATTAGAAGACTGGCGTCCTTCAACATCTGCAATAAGATGCTGCAGATGTTCTATCAGACGGTTGTGGTGAGCGCCCTCTTCTACGCGGTGGTGTGCTGGGGAGGCAGCATGAAAAAGAAGGACGCCTCACACCTGGACAAACTGGTGAGGAAGGCAGGCTCTATTGTAGGCACAGAGCTGAACAGTTTGACATCCATGGCAGAGTGACAGGCGCTGAGCAGACTCCTGTCAATCATGGAGAATCCACTGCATTCACTGAACAGGATCATCTCCAGACAGAGGAGCAGCTTCAGCGACAGACTGCTGTCACCGTCCTGCTCCACTGACAGACTGAGGAGACCCCACACTATACGACTCTTCAATTCCACCTTTGGGTGGCAGGGAAACGTTAACATTATACAAAGTTATTGTCTGTTATACCTGCATTTTTATCACTAATTTATATCTATCTATCTATCTATCTATCTATCTATCTATCTATCTATCTATCTATCTATCTATCTATCTATCTATCTATCTATCTATCTATCTATCTATATGAACTTGGGCAATGAGAGGAAACTGGAACATCTGGTGGACACAGGAGAACATGAAATCTCCACAATCTTGAAAATAAAGGTTCTTTACTGGGTGGTGTAGTTTCTCGCAGAACTTTACTTTGATAAAGTACCAAATTTATTCTGGGACTGGTTCTTTGCATATAAACTTGCTTCTTTGTGCTTTAAAAACTTCGTAACACGTAGAAGAAACCAAAATCTTTAATGCATGGTAGGCTACCTAGCAGGACACTAACAGATTAAGAAAGCCTGAACTGAGCCTGTGTTATTGTATGCAGTGAGAGTGCTTTTAAATATCCGAAACCATTGGCATTTTGCAAATCTTTTACCATCTATTCTTGGTTATTTACTGTACGGAGTCTGTTTCGGATCTAAATATATAAAGGTCCTTTCTAGAACTTTCATGTGGTTCGATCTTTTGGGAACAAAAAAAAAAAGTGGTTCCCCTATGGCATCGCTCTGGCACTTTTATTTGTAAGAGGCCACATAGGGAGTACTGAGGATCTTAAACTCTGGTTCCCTTGTTGCAAGGAAACAACTGTACTGCTGCTCAGCAGTTCTGCCTAAACGGTAAAATAATAATAATAATAATAATAATAATAATAATAATAATAATAATAATAATAATAATAATAATAATAATAATAAAAGAGAAACAGGACAAATCTTCCATTCATGAAAACTATGAAACTCGGGGCATTCTTTAAATGAATGAAGACCTACAGGATTGTTTTGGACGTTCACGCCAGTGCTGCTGTTTAAGTGCCCATAAATGATCCACACTAATCGATTGTCAAGCCCTGACTTTTTTTATCCATTTAACCTTGAACTTTATTGCCAGGTTGCTAGAAATTTCTCTCGCTGTTGCATCCTTACACGTAACAAAGTAAATAAAAATAAACAGCACAACACACAATACATGATGCCATCACAACATTAAATGC
The DNA here is from genome assembly GCF_016835505.1 of Polypterus senegalus. Lineage (NCBI taxonomy): Eukaryota > Metazoa > Chordata > Cladistia > Polypteriformes > Polypteridae > Polypterus > Polypterus senegalus. The sequence continues at coordinate 338,764,353 of NC_053154.1, read as the reverse complement.
AGTTGTAGCGAAACAGCTCAAAACACAAATATATTTAAAGTAGAATTTTCCTGCTATCCAGTAATATATCAAGTAAGTCTTTAATAATCTTCTTCTTCTTTAGGCTGCACCCATTAGGGGTCGCCACAGCGGATCACCTTCTTCCATCTCTTCCTGTCCTCGTCATCTTGTTCTGTTACCCCCACCACCTGCATGTCCTCTCTCATCACATCCATAAACCTTTTCTTAGGCCTTCCTCTTCTCCTCTTGCCTGGCAGCTCTATCCTTAGCATCCTTCTCCCAGTATACCCAGCATCTCTCCTCTTCATGTCCAAACCAACACAATCTCGCCTCTCTGACTTTGTCTCCCAATTGTCCAACTTGAGCTGACCCTCTAATGTCCTCATTTCTAATCCTGTCCATCCTCGTCACACCCAATGCAAATCCTAACATCTTTAACTCTGCCACCTCCAGCTTGTGTCCTGTGCCACCGTCTCCAGCCCATATAACACAACTGGTCTCACTACCGTCCTGTAGACCTTCCCTTTCACTCTTGCTGATACCCGTCTGTCACAAATCACTCCTGACACTCTTCTCCACCCACTCCACCCTGCCTGCACTCTCTTCTTCTCCTCTCTTCCACACTCCCCATTACTCTGTACTGTTGATCACAAGTATTTAAACTCATCCACCTTCGCCAACTCTACTCCCTGCATCCTCACCACTCCACTGACCTCCCTCTCATTCACACATATGTATTCTGTCTTGGTGGTCCTACTGATCCAAAGCCAGGGTCCACATCTGAGTCTTCCTGGCAGCCACACACCCAGGCTGACGGACTACAGCAGGAGGGAGACACGCCTGAAGTGATCTCTCCAAGCGCTCTGTTTTCATAGGTTGTGGACATACTTACTTACACTGGCAAAAATGTCATATAAAGGAATAGGCACCATATTTAACAATTATTGTTTAAACTGTATTGAAAAGGTTTATATGTTAAACACAGAATGTGATTAATAAGACTTTACAGTCATTTCAGTTTATGATTTTAAAGAAACAATTCTGTGGTTATTACTGTTGAACTCTGGTAAATCATGTGATTCATTTGGCGTATGATCATGTGTGTGATGAGCTCTCTGTCTTCTCTTCTCAGTTCTAGAAATACAATTCCTGCCATCGCGAAACATGGAGATTGCTGAAGCAACAAGTCACTTCAACTTGTCTGAGAAATCGCAAATTAAATGTGCATTCTGTTGTCTTTCCATAAATAGAAAATATAAATGATTCCCGGCCTTATGAAATTGTGGTAAATTAAAGAAATGTGTGGATTTTGTTTCCGAGGTTATTTTTTCCAAAGGTGGAGATGCTGAATGAGTTCAATGCAAGCAACTCTGGAAATTTACAGAACTTTATTATCCTGAAAACTGAAAAAATAATGTATTGAAATAGAAATAAAAAGGCCCTTTGAGTAAATAACAATCAAATATTATATTTAATGCAGTTGTACACTTTCTGGAGTAAAAGAAAAAAATAAGGTAAACCATTGGGGACTTAAAGCTGTAATTCTTATGTATAGATGAAAAGAAAACTGCAACAATAGTGCATTGCTTTGGTCTGTATGTGTCTGATTTATACTGTAATTGTGATTTTTATTTAATGGCATTTTTTTTAACATCATTTTATTTTCTGAAATGTTCCATTGATTTGCCCTTCTCGTCTACCATACAAATATAATATGCCTTCCTGATCAGCATTTCCTTCCTTCTATATGATGCCACCAATTTTGTTAGAACATTAGAACAATAGAGACGAGAACAAGCCATTCAGCCCAATAAAGCTTGCCAGTCCTGTCCACTTATTTCTTCCAAAAAATCATCAAGTCGAGTTTTGAAAATCCCTAAAGTCTTACTGTCTACAATATTACTTGGTCGCTTATTCCAAGTGGTTATTGTTTTTTGTGTAAAGAAAAACTTCCTAATGTTTCTGTGAAATTTCCCTTTCACTGTGTCCCCGTGTTCTTGATGATGAGGTCTCATCTTAATCTTCTTTTTCTTAAACTGTAAAGGCTCAGCTCTTGTAATCTTTCCTCATAACTCATCCCCTGTAGCCCTGGACTCAGCCTGGTCTCTCTTCTCTGGACCTTCTCTAGTGCTGCTGTGTCCTTTTTGTAGCCTGGACACCAAAACTGCACCCAGAATTCCAGATGAGGCCTCACCAGTGTGTTATAAAGACTGAGCAGAACCTCCTGTGACTTGTACTCCACACATCAAGGCACTATATAACCTGACAATTTCCAATGGTGTCCCCTTGTTCTTGATGAACTCATTTTAAAATAACAGTCTCAATCCACTGGTCTAATTCCCCTCATCATTTTTAACACTTCAATCATGTCTCCTCTTTATCTTCTTTTGCTTAAACTGTAAAGGCTCAGCTCTTTTAATCTTTCCTCATAACTCATCCCCTGTAGCCCTGAATCAGCCTCGTCGCTCTTCTTTGCACCTTCTCCAGTGCTGCTGTGTCCTTTTTGTAGCCTGGAGACCAAAACTGCACCCAGGACTCCAGAAGAGGCCTCACCAGTGTGTTATAAACTCGAGCAGAACCTCATTGGGCTTGTACTCTAGCCATATTGTTAACTAGACAACAATTTAGGTTTAAGTCACATTAAAAACAAACTCTTATTTCATTCATGCATTGAGTGGTCTCTGTACATTAAATAAACAAGGCCAGTCAAGTCAAGTCATTTGAATTCTGTTTTATTATGTACTGTAAATCATAATTGTAGACAAAGCTGCAAATTCAAAATTAAAACTCATCAATAAATAATATCAATATTGATATGTGGGGGGATTCAGGGCTGGGGGGATTTGGCAAAAAAGCTGCATGGGCTCCTCCAACTCATCCTTCTCCAAGTCCAGTAAAATGTATCACCATTATACAATACAATACAATACAGTTTATTTTTGTATAGCCCAAAATCACACAGGAAGTGCTGCAATGGGCTTTAACAGGCCCTGCCTTTTGACAGCCCCCCAGCCTTGACTCTCTGAGAAAACAAGGAAAAACTCCCAATAAAACCTTGTAGGGAAAATGGAAGAAACCTCGGGAAAGGCAGTTCAAAGAGAGACCCCTTTCCAGGTAGGTTGGGCGTGCAGTGGGTGTCAAAAGTAGGGGGTCAATATAATACAATACACAGAACAGAACAATTCCTTAAGACAGCATGATAATAAACATTTTAGAAGTACGGTTTAACAGTAAATGATATGACATAATTAGGTTTGGATATTTTTAGAGTCCTGGAGACCTCATCCATCTAGCTGCATCTCCATTTGGCCATGCCACGACTGAAACGTTGCTCCGATGAAAAGACCCCTCTTTCCCATGATTCCTGTGATCCTCCATCAGGGATGACTTTACCATAGGCAGGCAAACAACTTGGCAGATGTGCCGTGGCACCAATTGCCACATTTGGGTACCGAGAAAAGAAACAGAATAGGTGAGGGTTAGTATTCAAATATAATTATCATGTTATTTATGTTTTACTGCTAATGACTGACAACAGAGATGCAGTCTGTACAGTTAATCAGCAGCTCTAGTCAGGATATGCTAAACTGAAGTAGTGAGTCTTCAGCCGGGATTTAAAGGCTGAGACTGAAGGGGCATCTCTTATAGAAGCAGGAAGACCATTCCACCATTATTTATTTACTGGTTTATTTTCAATGAAACAGCATTACATACAATCAAGACAAATGTATACAATAAATGATCTCATAGTTAAACTTCATTTAGCTGTTCACTTTTTTTTTAATTTAAATTTTATTGATTTTATTGTAATCATTCCATACAAATAGATACATTTTTACAAAAAATAGGATTGAAAGCAAATCAACCCCGAACCCCTGAGAAAGAGAGAATGGCCAACGGAGTAAAACTGAAAGCTAGTAAAAATAAATAAATTGATGAGTTTAATAGGTGGATAAAGATAAATGGAGAGGAAAAATGACTTCCTCAGTGCTTTAAGAACTTATTCTAAAATGTTATTGATCAGATACTGCCAGGTTTTGAAAAAGTTCTGCACAGATCCTCTAAGTGACAATTAGATTTTTTCCAATTTCAAATTGTATAAAACATCAGCTACCCACTGACTTAAGAGAGGAGAGTTAGGATTCTTCCAGTTTAGCAAAATAAGTCTGCGTGCCAAAAGTGTAATGAAGGCCATCACAGTTTGTTTGTCCTTCTTCACTTTAAGCCCATCTGTGAGCCAAACCAAACACAGCTGTTAATGGGTTAGGAGGGATTGTGACACCAAGGCTGTCTGAAAGGCACTTAAAAATTTTGCTCCAGCATGATGCTAATTTGGTGCAGGCCCAAAACATGTGACCCAGTGAGGCTGGGACTCGATTGCAGTGTTCGCAGGTTGAATCCTGCCCTTGAAATATTTTGGACAATTTTAAGTGAGACAGATGTGCTCGATATATAATTTTGAATTGAATAATTGTATGCTTTGCACATATGGAGTTCAAGTGAATTCTCTGCATTGCTACCTTCCACTCCTTTTCAGAGATGTTGAGTGAGAGATACTTTTCCCATTGTCCTCTTGGATCTTTGAAAGGGAGGAACTGTAAAATGGTTTCGTATATTGCAGAAATTCTGTCTGAGTCCTCGAAACTGAGCAATATTTTTTCCAGCATAGAGGAAGGTGCGAGATGAGGAAAATCGGGCAGGTTCTGTTTAACAAAGTTTCTAATTTGAAGATAGTGAAAGAAATGTGTTGCTGGAAAGTTAAATTTAGAATCTCATTGTTAATAGAATGGAAAGACATTGTCTATATAAAGATCTCTAAGCAATTTAATCTCAAATGTTTTCCAGATATTTAAAACTGCATATGATTGCGAGGGTTGAAAAAGGTGGTTCTCATGCAGAGGTGCCACCGATAAAAGATTCTCTGTCTTAAAATGCTTTCTACATTGGTTCATATTCTGAGTGAGAGAAGCACAATTGGGTTATTAGTATATTGGTGATAACATTTATTGGGGCACAAAAATAGATAGATAGATAGATAGATAGATAGATAGATAGATAGATAGATAGATAGATAGATAGATAGATAGATAGATAGATAGATAGATAGATAGATAGATAGATACAGTGGGATGCAAAAGTTTGGGCTACCTTGTTAGCCATTACTTTCCTGTATAAATCGTTGGTTGTTACAATAAAAAATGTCAGTTAAATACGATCATTTAGGAGACACACACAGTGCTATTTGAGAAGTGAAATTGGATTTACAGAAAGTGTGCAATAATTGTTCAAACAAAATCAGGCAGGTGCATAAATTTGGGCACCACAAAAAAGAAATGAAATCAATATTTAGTAGATCCACCTTTTGCAGAAATTACAGCCTCTAAACACTTCCTGTAGGTTCCAATGAGAGTCTGGATTGTGGTTGAAGGTATTTTGGACCATTCCTCTTTACAAAACATCTCTAGTTCATTAAGGTTTGATGGCTTCCGAGCATAGACAGCTCTCTTTAACTCACACCACAGATTTTCAATTATATTCAGGTCTGGGGACTGAGATGGCCATTCCAGAACGTTGTACTTGTTCCACTACATGAATGCCTTAGTGGATTTTGAGCAATGTTTTGGGTAGTTGTCTTGTTGAAAGATCCAGCCCCGGCGCAGCTTCAGCTTTGTCACTGATTCCTGGACATTGGTCTCCAGAATCTGCTGATACTGAGTGGAATCCATGTGTCCCTCAACTTTGACAAGATTCCCAGTCCCTGCACTGGCCACACAGCCCCACAGCATGATGGAACCACCACCATATTTGACTGTAGGTAGCAGGTGTTTTTCTTGGAATGCTGTGTTCTTTTTCCTCCATGCATAACGCCCCTTGTTATGCCCAAATAACTCAATTTTAGTTTCATCAGTCCACAGCACCTTATTGCAAAATGAAGCTGGCTTGTCCAAATGTGCTTGAGCAGACCTCAAGCGGCTCTGTTTGTGCTTCCTCTGCATCACTCTCGCATACAGCATCTCCTTGTGTAAAGTGCGCTGAATGGTTGAACAATGCACAGTGACTCCATCTGCTGCAAGATGATGTTGTAGGTCTTTGGTGCTGGTCTGTGGGTTGACTCTGACTGTTCTCACCATTAGTCGCTTCTGTCTATCCGAAATCTTTTTTGGTCTGCCACTTCAAGCCTTAACTTGAACTGAGCCTGTGGTCTTCCATTTCCTCAATATGTTCCTAACTGTGGAAACAGACAGCTTCAATCTCTGGGACAGCTTTCTGTATCCTTCCCCTAAACCATGATGGTGAACAATCTTTGTCTTCAGGTCATTTGAGAGTTGTTTTGTGACCCCCATGTTGCTACTCATCAGAGAAAATTAAAGGAGGAGGGAAACTTACAACTGACCCCCTTAAATACTCGGATTCACCTGTGTATGTAGGTCAGGGGTCACGGAGCTTACCAAGCCAATTGGAGTTGCAATAATTAGTTCTAAAAGTTTTGGAATCAATAAAATGACAACGGTGCCCAAATGTATGCACCTGCCTGATTTTGTTTGAACAATTATTGCACATTTTCTGTAAATCCAATAAACTTCATTTCACTTCTCAAATATCACTGTGTGTGTCTCCTATATGATTGTATTGAACTGACATTTTTTATTGTAACAACCAACGATTTATACAGGAAAGTAATGGCTAACATTACATGACTGGGTGGTCTCGTGGTCTGGAACCCCTACAGATTTTATTTTTTTCTCCAGCCTTTGAAGTTTTTTTTTGTTTTTTATGTCCACCCTGGCCATCGGACCTTACTCTTATTCTATGTTAATTAATGTTGACTTATGTTTATCTTTTATTGTGTCTTCTATTTCTCTATTCATTTTGTAAAGCACTTTGAGCTACATTTTTTTTGTATGAATATGTGCTATATAAATAAATTTTGATTGATTGATTGATGGCTAACAAGGTTGCCCAAACTTTTGCATCCCACTGTAGATACATAGATACATAGATAGATAGATACTTTAGTAATCCCCAAGGGGAAATTCACATACTGCAGCAGCAGCATACTAATAAAATACAATATTAAATTAAAGAGTGATAACAATGCAGGTCTGTGGTTCTCAACCTGTGGGGCGGGCCCCCCTAGGGGGGCACGAACTAACAAAAAGGGGTCGCGAAGATGTGAAAAAAGAAAACAAGAATCAAAAACATGAAAAAAACATTTGTTGAAACCAAAACAAATTAACTTAAACTACATTCTGATATTAGAAAAATAAATATAGAGTTAGATAAATGTCAATAAAAGTTAAGTAGGTATAATAAAATATGCATCTGTGTTTCAAAAAAACGATAGGGGGGAACAATTAAAACTGTTATGAAAACTCGGGTCACAAATATTTAAAGGTTGAGAAACTCTGATGCAGGTAAAAGAGACTTTGTATAATGTTATCGTTTACCCCTCCGGGTGGAATTGAAGAGTGTAGGTGGTTTGAATCTTTTGAAATTCTGTTAGTGCTGTTTGGACTGCAGGCACAGTATTTTCTGGGTCTGGTATATACAGTACCATATCATCTACATATAGAGAAATTTTCTGTTCAAGTCCTTCTCTGATAATCCCCTTTATCTGATTAACATGTTGACAGTGAACTGCCAGTGGTTCAATGACGATTGCAAATAGCAGTGGTGACAAGGGGCATCATTGTCTGGTACCTCGTTCTAGTTTAAAGTACAGTGATCCCTCCTCGATCGTGGGGGTTGCATTCCAGAACCTCCAGTGAAAGGTGAAGATCTGCAAATTAAAAACCATACGTTTATATTGTTATTTTTATATTGTCACGCTTGGGTCACAGATTTGCACAGAAACACAGGAGGTTGTAGAGACAGGGACTTTAAAACACTGCAAACAAACATTTGTCTCTTTTTCAAAAGTTTAAACTGTGCTCCATGACAAGACAGAGATGACAGTTCTGTCTCACAATTAAAAGAAAGCAAACATATCTTCCTCTTCAAAGGAGTGTGCGTCAGAAGCAGAGAATGTCAGACAGACAGAGAGAAAAGCAAACAATCAAAAATCAATATGTGCTGTTCGGGCTTTTAAGTATGCGAAGCACCGTGTGGGGAGCATATTGTATAGAATTGAGGAGTTTTATTTAATATGTAATAAGTGCTCTGATTGGGTAGCTTCTCAGCCATCCGCCAATAGCGTCCCTTATATGAAATCAACTGGGCAAACCAACTGAGGAAGCATGTACCATAAATTAAAAGATGCATTGCCCGCAGAAATCCGTGAACCAGCGAAAAATCCGTCATATGTATTTAGATATGCTTACATATAAAATCCACGATGGAGTGAAGCTGTGAAAGTCAAAGCACAATATAGTGAGGGATTACAGTAGTCTGAGCAACTGTTGTTGATACAAACTGAAGCTCCTGGATTGGTATACAGTAGTTTGATCCATTCACAAATTTTCGGGCCAAATCCAAATATCTCTAATGTAGTGAAAAGTTAGTTCCATTCAATCATGTCAAATGCTTTTTCTGCATCCAATGATAATAATATCTCTGGGGTGTTTGACTTTCGGCCTTTAATAAATCCAGTTTAATCTTGTGATATCACCGAAGGCAGCACTTTCTCCACCCTCCTAGCTAGGATTTTTGAGAGTATCTTAAAGCTGATCACTATTTAATATGATGAATGTATTGTTGAAGTAGCGTATCAATTTAGTTACATTCGTCACTTTAAAAAGCGATCAGCTAAATGAACTCCAAGGGCACATCAACTCAATATTCCCTCCAATTCAGTTCACCATGGAAAAAGAAACAACGAGTGGCTGCATTAACTTTCTGGACAACTCCATTGAAAGAAACAACACCACTTTGTTTATATGTGTTTTTTGCAAAGAATGTGTGGTGGACGGCCGGGACCCTTGCCCGGCTGGGATGCGTCCATGCAGGGAGCACCGGGGAAGCAACTGTGGCCAGAGCATTACCATTAGATGGCACCCTCCTGGTTTGCAGCGGTGCCTCGGACTCCTACAGGGCTTCATGGGAGTTTGAGTTTGTTACAGCCCATGTTGGGATATGCGGGGGCACCACCAGGGGGTGCTACAATTGCTGCTAAGCCCTGGAGATTACCTCTTCCGTCATACTTAGAAGTGCTCCAGGTGTCTGTCTGTGATCCGGGCTAGAATGTTCACAAATGTTATAAGGACAAAATATTACACTTTGCTACCAGTCATCCCTCATTGAATAAAAACAGTTATATGAAGACATTGTTCAATATGACACACTGTAATGAAAAAGAAACAAAAAAATGAAAGATGTCATCTAGTCCATCTGTTTACATCAAACAGCTACTCCAAGACATTTATCTAACAATGCTTAAATTGGAGACACCGCAGACCAGCAAACCGAGCTCCCATTCTACCTGGTACAGTCTTCCTTATCACTGTGGTGTATCTGAAACCACAGCACGCATCCTACCCATGCATTAATATAGTTACATAAACAGGCAAACACTCTGTGGACAGTTCTTTTTAATGCCAAAAGCAGGAAATCGGCAGCAGAGACAGGGAATGCAGTATAACAGAATACAATAACACTGTCCGTCTTGAGAGACGCTGCTATTTCTCCAAGATTATAAATAACAATGCTAGTAATCCCAGAGTCTTATTTTCTACAATTGATCGCCTACTAAACCAGGTACCTCAAAGGAATGCCTCCTAAGTGCTTCCAGTAAAACCTGTGAGGCTGTCGCTGTATTGATCAATCAAAAAATTAATGATATTAGAAATAACATAGTATATCCCTACAACACTAAGGATCCTCCTAAACCCCAGCATTCTGTTTTAAACAAATTAAACTCTTTCACTAGGATAGATTTACCTGATTTAAAGAAAATAATATCTCAATTAAAATCCTCCACCTGCGTCCTTGATCCAATACCAACAAGGTTTTTCAAAGAAGTATCAGGCGTGCTAATTGATAATGTTCTTGACATAGTAAATTCGTCATTAGATATGGGGGTCTTCCCAGACTGTCTTAAGACTGCTGTAGTTAAAACCCTTCTTAAGAAACATAATCTTGACCCTCGGCTCTTGAAAATTTTAGACCCATCTCTAACCTGCCTTTCTTAAGTAAAGTTCTAGAGAAGGCAGTCATTATGCAGTTAAATGACCACCTCAATAAACATGCTATTCTTGATAAATTTCAGTCGGGTTTTAGAACAAATCACAGCACAGAAACTGCACTCGTTAAAGTAGTAAATGACTTGCGGGTAAATGCAGACAGAGGCCATTTATCTGTTCTCATCCTCTTAGATCTGAGTGCTGCATTTGACACCATTGATCACAACATTCTTAGAAATCGCCTTAGTCAATGGGTGGGCCTCTCTGGCAGGTCTTAAATTGGTTTGAATCCTACCTGACAGGGAGAAAATTTTTTGTTAGTTGTGGGAATTACCATTTGAAGACACATGATATCCGATATGGTGTTCCACAAGGCTCTATCCTGGGTCCGCTGTTATTCTCAATCTACATGCTTCCGTTAGGTCAGATTATCTCAGGGCACAACGTGAGCTACCACAGCTATGCTGATGACACACAGCTGTACTTATCAATAGCACCTGATGACCCGATTCTCTGATTCACTAACACAATGTCTGACTGTATCTCAGAATGGATGAATAGTAATTTTCTCAAGTTAAATAAAGAGAAAACTGAAATCTTAGTGATCAGCAATAATGGATACAATGAGGCTATTAGAAATAAACTGGATACATTAGGATTAAAAGTCAAGATTAAGGTAAAAAGCTTAGGGGTGATTGTTGACTGTAACCTGAATTTTAAATCACATATTAATCAGATCATTAGGACAGCATTTTTTCACTTAAGAAACATAAGTAAAGTTAGACCTCTTATATCACTGAAAGATGCTGAGAAATTAGTTCACGCGTTTGTTTTCAGTCGACTAGATTACTGTAACGCACTCCTCTCAGGACTACCCAAAAAGACATAAATCATTTGCAACTAGTGCAGAATGCAGCTGCTAGAATCCTAACTAGGAAAAGAAAATCTGAATACATTACTCCAGTTTTAATGTCACTACACTGGTTACCTGTGTCATTCAGGATTGACTTTAAAATTCTGCTTATGGTTTATAAAGCCTTAAATAATCTCGCCCCATCTTATATATCGGAATGTCTGACACCTTATATTCCAAATCGTAACCTCAGATCCTCAAATGAGTGTCTCCTTAGAATTCCAAGAACAAAACTTAAAAGAAGTGGTGAGGCGGCCTTCTGCTGCTATGCACCTAAAATCTGGAATAGCCTGCCAATAGGAATTCGCCAGGCTGATACAGTAGAGCACTTTAAAACACTGCTGAAAACACATTACTTTAACATGGCCTTTCTATAACTTCAATTTAAGTTAATTTAACTTAATCCTGATACTCTGTATGTTCAATTTCCTTATAATAACTACTCATGGTGGCTCTAAAATCCGTACTGACCCCTACTCTCTTTTCTGTTTCTTTTCCGGTTTCTTTGTGGTGGTGGCCTGCCACCTCCACCTACTCAAAGCTTCATGATGCTCCAACAATGATGGATGAATTAAAAGGCAGAAGTCTACATGACCATCATCATCAAGTCCTTCCGTGAGAACCCTAAATCCAAAGAGGACTGTTTCATTTATGTTAGGTAGAATGCCCAGAGGGGACTGGTCAGGGGGTCTCATGGTCTGGAATCCCTACAGATTTTATTTTTTCTCCAGCCGTCTGGAGTTTTTTGTTTTTTCTGTCCCCCCTGGCCATTGAACCTTACTCTTATTCGATGTTAATTAATGTTGATTTATTTTGTTTTCTTATTGTGTCTTTTATTTTTCTATTCTTTATTATGTAAAGCACTTTGAGCTACTGTTTGTATGAAAATGTGCTATAGAAATAAATGTTGTTGTTGTTGTTGTATACAGCAAATACCATGCAGTGCATGCCCAGCCGTATACTTGGGACAAACACCTAAAACACTCACAACACACATACAAGAACTTTGAGGTGCTGTTAGTAGGAAGGACCCTCTCTCTCTGATATACGCACATACCAAGTCAACCAGACACACATTTAACTGGGACATGATGCAAGTGACATTCAGTGCCGGATTGCTGGCCGAATCGTGGCTTTCAAATGAAAACGCCATTAATAGACATTTGGACATGAACCCAGCACATACAGGTTTAAAAAGAATGACATCCAAATAATAAAAAACAGATTTCAAGACCAACACCCTCCAAACCCCACCCTACTAATTCACCCCCTTCCTCATTTACTATATATTGTCTTTGATTCCTGTATGTCTAATCATTTTCCTTTAATGATGACACCCAATAGTTGTTGAAAGATCAGGAATAAAAGACTGTTTTAAGAAATGTCATTCATTCTTTCCCTTTGTGGATTGCTAGCTATAAATATGTAAACCGTAACACAAACCTTGTAAATTTATATATATATAGTACATATATATATATATACTAGCAAAATACCCGCGCTTCGCAGTGGAGAAGTAGTGTGTTAAAGAAGTAATGAAAAAGAAAAGGAAACATTTTAATAATAACGTAACATGATTGACAATGTAATTGTCATGAGTGTTGCTGGCATATATATATATATATATATATATATATATATATATATATACAGTGGTGTGAAAAACTATTCCCCTTCCTGATTTCTTATTCTTTTGCATGTTTGTCACACAAAATGTTTCTGATCATCAAACACATTTAACCATTAGTCAAATATAACACAAGTAAACACAAAATGCAGTTTTTAAATGATGGTTTTTATTATTTAGGGAGAAAAAAAATCCAAACCTACATGGCCCTGTGTGAAAAAGTAATTGCCCCCTGAAACTAATAACTGGTTGGGCCACCCTTAGCAGCAATAACTGCAATCAAGCTTTTGCCATAACTTGCAATGAGTCTTTTACAGCTCTCTGGAGGAATTTTGGCCCACTCATCTTTGCAGAATTGTTGTAATTCAGCTTTATTTGAGGGTTTTCTAGCATGAACCGTCTTTTTAAGGCCATGCCATAGCATCTCAATTGGATTCAGGTCAGGACTTTGACTAGGCCACTCCAAAGTCTTCATTTTGTTTTTCTTCAGCCATTCAGAGGTGGATTTGTTGGTGTGTTTTGGGTCATTGTCCTGTTGCAGCACCCAAGACCGCTTCAGCTTGAGTTGACGAACAGATGGCCTGACATTCTCCTTCAGGATTTTTTGGTAGACAGTAGAATTCATGGTTCCATCTATCACAGCAAGCCTTCCAGGTCCTGAAGCAGCAAAACAACCCCAGACCATCACACTACCACCACCATATTTTACTGTTGGTATGATGTTTTTTCTGAAATGCTGTGTTCCTTTTACGCCAGATGTAACGGGACATTTGCCTTCCAAAAGTTCAACTTTTGTCTCATCAGTCCACAAGGTATTTTCCCAAAAGTCTTGGCAATCATTGAGATGTTTCTTAGCAAAATTGAGACGAGCCCTAATGTTCTTTTTGCTTAACAGTGGTTTGCGTCTTGGAAATCTGCCATGCAGGCCGTTTTTGCCCAGTCTCTTTCTTATGGTGGAGTCGTGAACACTGACCTTAATTGAGGCAAGTGAGGCCTGCAGTTCTTTAGACGTTGTCCTGGGGTCTTTTGTGGCGACTTTTTGTGATGAGTCGTCTCTGTGCTCTTGGGGTAATTTTGGTCGGCCGGCCACTCCTGGGAAGGTTCACCACTGTTCCATGTTTTTGCCATTTGTGGATAATGGCTCTCACTGTGGTTCGCTGGAGTCCCAAAGCTTTAGAAATGGCTTTATAACCTTTACCAGACTGATAGATCTCAATTACTTCTGTTCTCATTTGTTCCTGAATTTCTTTGGCTCTCGGTATGATGTCTAGCTTTTGAGGTGCTTTTGGTCTACTTCTCTGTGTCAGGCAGCTCCTATTTAAGTGATTTCTTGATTGAAACAGGTGTGGCAGTAATCAGGCCTGGGGGTGGCTACGGAAATTGAACTCAGATGTGATACACCAGGGTTAGGTTATTTTTTAACAAGGGGGCAATTACTTTTTCACACAGGGCCATGTAAGTTTGGATTTTTTCTCCCTAAATAATAAAAACCATCATTTAAAAACTGCATTTTGTGTTTACTTGTGTTATATTTGACTAATGGTTAAATGTGTTTGATGATCAGAAGCATTTTGTGTGACAAACATGCAAAAGAATAAGAAATCAGGAAGGGGGCAAATAGTTTTTCACACCACTGTATATACACACTGACCTAAAGGATTATTAGGAACACGATACTAATACGGTGTTTGACCCCCTTTGGCCTTCAGAACTGCCTTAATTCTACGTGGCATTGATTCAACAAGGTGCTGAAAGCATTCTTTAGAAATGTTGGCCCATATTGATAGGATAGCATCTTGCAGTTGATGGAGATTTGTGGGATGCACATCCAGGGCACGAAGCTCCCGTTCCACCACATCCCAAAGATGCTCTATTTGGTTGATATCTGGTGACTGTGGGGGCCATTTTAGTACAGTGAACTCATTGTCATGTTCATTTAAACGATGCCCAATTGGCACTAAGGGGCCTAAAGTGTGCCAAGAAAACATCCCCCACACCATTACACCACCACCACCAGCCTGCACAGTGGTAACAAGGCATGATGGATCCATGTTGTCATTCTGTTTACGCCAAATTCTGACTCTACCATTTGAATGTCTCAACAGAAATCGAGACTAATCAGACCAGGCAACATTTTTCCAGTCTTCAACTGTCCAATTTTGGTGAGCTAATGGAAATTGTAGCCTCTTTTTCCTATTCGTAGTGAAGATAAGTGGTACCCGGTGGGGTCTTCTGCTTTCGTAGCCCATCCACCTCAAGGTTGTGCCTGTTGTGGCTTCACAAATGCTTTGCTGCATACCTCGTTTGTAACGAGTGGTAATTTCAGTCAAAGTTGCTCTTCTATCAGCTTAAATCAGTCGGCCCATTCTCCTCTGACCTCTAGAATCAAATCCAAATAACTTTACAGATCTTCATTGTAAAGGGTTTAAACAATGTTTTCCATGCATGTTCAATTAACCATAATCAATTCATTAACATGCACCTGTGGAATGGTCGTTAAGACCTTAACAGCTTACAGAAAGTTGGCATTTAAGGTCACAGTTCTAAAACGCAGGACACTAAAGAGACTTGTCTACCGACTGTGAAAAACACCCAAAGAAAGATGCCCAGGGTCCCTGCTCATCTGCGTGAACGTGCATTAGGCATGCTGCAGGGAGGCATGAGGACTGCTGATGTGGCTAGGGCAATAAATTGCCATGTCCGCACTGTGAGACGCCTAAGACAGCGATACAGGGAGACAGGAAGGACGGCTGATCATCCTCGCAGTGGAAGAGCCCGGATCTCAATCCCATTGAGCACGTCTGGGACCTGTTGGATCGCAGGGTGAGGGCTAGGGCCATTCCCCAGAAATGTCCAGGAACTTGCAGGTGCCTTGGTGGAAGAGTGGGGTAACATCTCACACCAAGAACTGACAAATCTGGTCCAGTCCATGAGGAGGAGATGCACTGCAGTACTTCAAGCAGCTGGTGGCCACACCAGATACTGACTGGTACTTTTGATTTTGAGCCTCCCTTCATTCAGGGACACATTGTGAAACATTTTTAGTTTATGTCTTATGGTGTTGACTCTTTTTTATTTACATACTAGCAAAATACCCGCGCTTCGCAGCAGAGAAGTAGTGTGTTAAAGAAGCAATGAAAAGAAAAGGAAACATTTTGAAAATAACGTAACCTGATTGTGTAATTGTTTTGTCACTGTTGTGAGTGATGAGTGTTGTTGTCATATATATATATATATATATATATCTATACATATACACATATATACATACATATATATCTACATATATACACACACATATATACACACATATACATACATACACACACACATATATAAACAGATATATACATATACATACATATCTACATATATACACACACAGCTATTTCGTATCAGTGCAATACGCTGTTTGTTAAAACGGTTGACTCCCGCTCTTACGTGCAATAACAAATCAAATCATTCAGTTGTCTTTGCTCATATGTCATTTTAGAGCTGGACGCCTGGCATCTTTTTTTGGCCACAGGTTCGTTTCTGTTTGGTGTGAGGTTCTGTGTTGTGGAGATTCCCAGGATGGATTGCAGGTGCTCATCAGTGAGGCGACTCCTGTGTGCTGTTTTGTTAGTCTTTATCACTGAGAAGAGCTTCTCACACAGATATGTGGTACCAAACATGCACAAGGTTCGAGCCGCATGTAGACGGACTTTTTTTGTTCTTCAAAGTCACCAAAGCGCCGTGCAAACTCAGTGCGCAATAACTCTAGTAAGCGGTAAGTGTTAGCAAGGCAGCTGAAGCGCTGCATTATGGGATCTGTAGTTTATTGTGTTACCAGCGCTTCATATACCCGGCTTTAATAACAATAATACAGTATATAAAATGATCTCGGGCGGATATAATTACACGCCGGGCCGGATGTGGCCCGCTGCCCTTGAGTTTGACACATATGGACTAAATAGAACTTGAAAAGATATATTTTTTCAAATGTGATCGTGCAATTCAGATAGAGTTGACGCGCACTACAGCCTGCATGCCTCAATAAGTCATCCTCCCTCGCTCTTACTTTTTTACCGTTCATCTAATGAATACACTGAGTATGGCTTTACAAAAACAATCATTGATGGCGAATAAAGTATCCATTATTCGAGTATGTAGAGCAGGATATATATATATATACATATATATATATATATACCCGAGTATCGCAGCGGAGAAGTAGTGTGTTAAAAAAGGTAGAAAAAGAAAAGGGAACATTTTAAAAATAACGTAACATGACTGTCAATATACAGTATTTGTTTTGTGAGTGTTACTGAGTGTTGCTGTCATCAAGGATTTGATTATCATTATTTCTTTCAATCAGGTTCGTATTTGTAGGATGTGTTGTGTTCAAGTTACATTCCGTGTTTGTCAATCGTTGTAAAGATGACAGGTTTCATTCATCGATTCGTTTCTTACTGCATCAATAAACAGCTCGTCTTCTTCTTTATCTGAGACCTGACACACTGCATGCACGGGTTTTTTTTACACTGTCTTCCTTTAGTGGGTTTTTGTTCAGCGCTCTTTGGAACTGTTGCTTTTATCTGTGCACTCGCCAGTTCACGTGAGCCACTCGGTGTACTTGCATCGAAGGTTCCCAGCTGTGCTGGTGCCATCTCGTGCTATGTCCATAGCTTTATTTAATGTTACCTTAGTCCTGGCACTTAAAACTTTCTCTCGCAGTTTCGCTGAGTTTGTGTCAAACACCACCCTGACCATCTCATCTTCCTCTCCATAAGCACAGTCCTTCACCCGTGAATATTTACCCGTGGCAGTTTGCTATTGGATTGCTGCTGACGGACGGCCTTATATGGGCAGGCACTAAATTACAAACGCCAGCGGCAGCCTGTCTATGAACTTAATTTAAAGTGTAGGTTTACATCGTGCTTTGTTTCCGAAGTAGCAGAACTCATGAATATGGTTGTATATGTCACTCGCTCGCTTCTTATTGTTTCGCTGCCTTCTCAATTATATAATGCATGTTTTTTTGAGTGCTTTTGAGGTCTTCCTGGTTTTCTATGTACTGCGTGATTACGTGGGAGGCGTGATGATGTCACACGAAACTCCGCCCCCACTGCGTTGAAGCTCATCTCCATTACAGTAAATGGAGAAAAACTGCTTCCAGTTATGACCATTACGCGTAGAATTTCGATATAAAACCTGCCCAACTTTTGTAAGGAAGCTGTAAGGAATGAACCTGCCAAATTTCAGCCTTCCACCCACACGGGAAGTTGGAGAATTAGTGATGAGTCAGTGAGTGAGTGAGTGAGTGAGTGAGGGCTTTGCCTTTTATTAGTATAGATTATTTAATATTTACACATTAAGTTTACTGAAAGTAAAAACAGTTGAAAGTCAGAGGACTTTTTTTTTTTTGTTGAGTATATATATATACATATACATATATATACTTGTCACGCACGCGTGCAAGGATAGGCAACTAAAGGGCTCAAGTGAAGGCAGTTCTGAGGCATGCCGGGATGTGGCAGAGTGCACTAACTCTTTTTCTCACTTCCCTGTAGACCAAACCCGGGAGGCTCCACCTGGCTCTCTTGACATCACTTCTGGGACCGAACCAATGGAAACAGACCTTACCAGCTCCGGCCCCCCTGATGTCACTTCTGGGCCTGATCCAATGAATAATGAACACGTGCCTGATCCTTATGACCTCACTTCCTGTCTTCCCCTTTAAAAGCCTACCCTTTTCCCTTCTCCTGCAGTCTGGTTTTGGACTCCGTTGTATGCACTTCAGTGCCAGTGCTTTGAAAACGACTTTTGCAGCCAGGATACCAAATTATATGGGTGGCTGCCCCAAACCTTTATCTGTCTTTGTCTCGTTTTATTACAATACATATACATATATATACACATATACTGTACATATATACATATACAGTTATACATATATATATATACATACACACATATATATACACACACATATATCCATATATATATTGTCACAGATGTACGGGGACACTGCCGGGACGCCTGGACAGTCCCCAACGGGGACAATACTTCTCCTCGGCCACGAGAGGGCAGCCGCCCGGGTCTATTTGGGGGCCACAGAGACAGAGCTGGGATGCCCGTGAGAGGATGTGGCCACCGCCAGGGGGCGCCCGGTCAGTTGGGGAGTCCTGGATGGCAGCATTTCCGCCACACCAGGAAGTGCTCCCGGAAACAGTTCCAAGACGACCCGGAGTGCTTCCAGGGGCTTTCCTGACACTTCCGCCACACCAGGAAGTGACGTCAAGGGGAGCACCTGGGACTCATCCGGGTCCTGATAAAAGGGGCCGCCTCCTTCCAGACAGAGAGCCAGAGTTGGGAGGAAGGAGACAAAGCTTGTGAGGAGGAGGAGGAGGTCCAAGAGAAAGAGAAAGAGAGAGAAAGAAAGAGGGAAAGAAGAAGAGAAAGAAGAAGAAGAAAGGAAAGAGTTGGTCAAAGATGAAGAAAGGAAAGAGTTGATGAGAGAAGGCATTGTGGTGCAGTAAAGAAAAATAAATAAAGGAGCGTGTTTCATACATCCTGGTGTCGTTCTGTCTGTGTTGGGGGTACGGTTTCCACAATATATATGCATACATATGTATATATATATATATATATGTGTGTATATATATATATATATATATATATATATATATATATATATATATATATATATATATATATATATATATATATATATATATATATATATATATATATATATATATATATATATATATCTACATATATATATATTAGGGGTGGCACTCGATTAAAAAAAAATATATATCTAATTAATTAGAGGCTTTGTAATTAATTAATCTTGATTAATTGTATGTAATCACACAAGAAAATTTGCCCCAAAGCGCAATTTTTTTTTTAAGTTTAAAGGGTTTTAGTGGGCGACTGAATCGAATAATAGACATGGACAGGAATATTGTAAACCCAAGCTGTATTAATTTCTGAAAAAAAAAATGCATTTAAACTGCATTTCAATTCAAAAAAGAAACAAAAATATCATCCCTGGCTAAAATTGGGCAGACTTAAAAATAAAGTGGTATTTTAAGTACTTTAAGTACATTTTCAGAATGGTATGGTCTTTAAATAATAATAAGAAAAATTTCAACATAAAGTGCAGTTTATCTTCTTAAAAAAATAAGGCAGAAACATAAATGGTAATTTGACCAGCTTCACCTTTAAACTCTGAGTAACCTTAGCCAAAATTATTTAGTACATTAGGCTAAAACAGTGTGATCATTGAACATTTTGTAATTAGATGTAATTAGAATTACTAACGGTCACGGAAGTCCAATGATCCCCAGTAAGAGTCCACTTTCTGTAATGCATCTAATTTTTCTTGCTTTTCAGTGTCATAAAGCTGCTGAATTTTACTTGGAATAGTCTTTCGGCACGGCAGTTGTAAAGTTGGATCACCTGATGCTAACTGTAGTACATTTTCTAACCCCCTATCTTCCACCACTGTTAGTGGTCTACAGTCCAAAGCAATCCATTTTGCGAGACAATTTGTAAGTTTCACCGATGTTGACTTACTAATTTTGGTCCTGAAGCCAGTCATTTCATCAGGTTTGGGCTGCCGACACCTTTTGTTGGTACTCGAACCTGTACTGCTAGTGCTAACAGTATATTGTACACAGTTTCTGTGCTCGCTGTAACATGTTTTGCATTTAGATGGAACCGTAAGGTTGAAGTGCATCGGTGGTATGCAAACTCCTTTTTGCACTGTTTGCACAAAACCACGCTTTTATCAAGGCTTTCGTCAGATAGTCTTTTGAAATGAAATTTGCCTCCAATCAGTACTAGCAACGTGCTTTCTTCTAACTCTTACATTTTTGTAGCTCTGATGTGTGTATCAATGTAGTCGGTGTATCAGGAAATCATGCATTGACAAAAGTTCCCCTTTGCTTGGAATGCAAAGTGTGATTAAATGCGTTATTTTTTTTTTAACGCGTTATGGAGTACATGCATCGAAGCTTGTTAGCTGTGCTTGTGCTAAGAAAAGAAAACATTTTAAAAATAACATAACATGATTGTCAATGTAATAGTTTTGTGACCGTTATGAGTGTTGCTGTCATCAAGGATTTGATTATCATTATTTCTTTCACTCAGGTTCGTATTTGGAGGACGTGTTGTGTTCAAGTTATATTCCGTGTTTGTCAACTGTGGTAAAGATAACAGGTTGCATTCATCGAAGTGTTCACCACCCAAATCGGTACGCGTGAATGTAAAATGTTCAACAGGCATTCCTGGTATTAAGTTGTGGATTTGCCTGCGAATATTTAGCGGTAGAGTGTGTATGAACTTAATTTTATCTTTTCCAGTCCTGCAAAGTCAGTTGATGTGAGCAGGTCGGAGTACATGCATCGAAGCTTCTTAGCTGTGCTCGTGCTATCTCGCGATGTCCACGACTTTATTTAATGTTAGCTAAGACCCGGCACTTAAAAGTTTCTTGCTACAGCAATTTTAACTCCGTTACAAAGTGATCCAAAGTCTCGTTTATACCTTATGTCTTCTCATTAAACTTTTATCTTGTGAATACCGTTTTCGGCGTAGGCATGACAAACAGCAGCTGGAGAGTGTCTATAAACTTAATTTAAACTTACAATTCACACCGTGCTTTGTTTCCGCAGTAGCTGCACTTATGAATATGCTTGTATGCATCACTCAATTCATAATCTTTTGCTGCCTTCTCAATTGTAAAATGCGTTTTTTGTTCAGCGCTCTTTGGAGCTCTTCCTTGTTCTCTACGTACTTACGTAGGAGGCGTGATGATGCGACACGGAACTCCGCCTCCCACGGCCATCGACCTGCACTCTATTACAGTATATGGGCGAAAATAGGTTCCAGTTATGACCATTACGCGTAGAATTTCAAAATGACTTTTGTAAGTAAGCTGTAAGGAATGAGCCTGCCAAATTTCAGCCTTCTACCTACATGGGAAGTTGGAGAATTAGTGATAAGTGAGTGAGTGAGTCAGTCAGTCAGTCAATCAGTCAGTGAGGGCTTTGCCTTTTATTAGTATATATATATATATATATATACATACTAGGAGACTGTGCCCCCTGCTCACTTCGCTTGCCCACCCTCGCAGATCCCCCCCACCCCAGGGCACGCTACGCGGCATCCACTTCGCATCTCTGCTGCTCGTGTTGTTTGGGGCTGAATGCACGCTAAGGAGATGCGGTCGGATCAGCTACTGTCTTTGTCCTGCCGAGATGCATGTTCTGCTTGTCGCGCTGCGCATCAATCATTTAAAAGCTTGTGCAGCAGCTGTCCTTTTGTCTCACTGCCTTGTCTCGCAGGATGTTAAAGTGTCTTTCATGGGATATTAAAGTGTCCATGAGAAAATCACTTATTGTCTCCTTCAAAGCCTTCCAAGATGTTTTTTTATAATATATATTGTAAGCGATCAGCCTCGACACAGACAGACATGACTCCAAAAAAACATGTACCATTTTACCAATAGCACACAACACAGTGCACAAACCACAATTTCCCAGTCATTTTCCTCATCTTCAGCCACCCCATTCCTCCTCTTAAGCTCCATCCTCTTTCACCCGACTCCTCTCCTTGAGTGGTGGCTGCAGGCTCCTCTTATAGCCCACCCGGAAGTGCTTCATTTGGTAATTAGCCTAATTAGGCTGCACTTCCGGATGTGACTGCATCATAGCCCAAACGGGCTTATTAAGTCATTCCACTCCCCTTGGCAGTGGCCACGGAGCCCAAACGGCATGAGCTCTTGTGTTCCACGATTGTGGTCCCGATACTGTCCAGGGGGGCTGCCCTCTTGCGCCCAGGGAAAGATAGTGCCCCTCTCCCGGTCCATCCTTCTTCCAGGCATCCCAGTAGGGCAAGATTCCTGGTCATCTGCCACTATATATATATATAGTACAGCCGGGTCCCATGCCTGGCAGGGACGCCCCTGCTGCTTATGTTCCGGGGGAGCCACCATAGGCAGTCCAGTACCTCCCCTGGGACGCTTGGTGGAAGCCTCAAAGGCTGACAGTGATTCCCCAACCACCCGCAGGGCTCCATGGGAGATGGAGTCCTCCACAGCCTGGTTGGAGGCTTGGATGGCCGCTAGGGGGAGCTGCATGGACTCGGCAGCCTGGCTGGACGAATCTTCAGCCCCACCCGGAGGTGCAATTAGGACCAGGTTGTCAAGCACCTGGAACACTTCCGGGTGGGTTATAAAAAGGGCCAGCCACCACCACTCAAAGAGCCAGAGTTGGGAGGAATGAGACGAAGCTTGAGGAGGAGTGGTGGTAGAGGAAGAAAAGTGTGTTGTGGTTTCAGTGTGTGCTTTGGGACTGTGTTTAGGCTGTGTGGCATGGGGAAGACGTGTCCCACAGCTGAAGAAAAATAAAAATCTGTGTCTATCTGTGCCGGGTCAGGTGCCTATATAGCACCTTTGTTACAATATATATGTGTTTTCAAAGTATATATATATATATATATAGGGCGGCACGGTGCTGCAGTGGTAGCACTGCTGCCTCGAAGTTAGGAGACCCGGGTTCGCTTCCCGGGTCCTCCCTGCATGGAGTTTGCATGTTCTCCCCGTGTCTGCATGGGTTTCCTCCGGGCACTCCGGTTTCCTCCCACAATCCAAAGACATGCGGGTTAGGTGGATTGGCGATTCTAAATTGGCCCTAGTGTGTGCTTGGTGTGTGGGTGTGTTTGTGTGTGTCCTGCGGTGGGTTGGCACCCTGCCATATATATATACACTTTGTATATATACACTTTGAAAACACATCAGATCTCAAAGGGGAAAAAATCCTGCTGGTAATGTGTTAGGAAAGAAAGGATGGCACATCATTTGATGGAAACAAAAATGATCAACCTACAGAGGGCTGAATTCAAAGACACCCAAAAAATCAAAGGGAAAAAATGATGTGGCAGGCAAGCAGGCGAGACCATTTGGTTGAAATTTCATTGCAGCAACTTCAAATCGTACTCAGTAGTTTGTATGCCCCCCACCACTTGCTTGTATGCATGCCTGCCAACGTCCTAATAAGATGACGGATGGGGTCGTGGCGGATCTCCTTCCAGATCTGGACCAGGGCATTACTGAGCTCCAGGACAGTGTGAGGCATCAGATGTCCCACCTAGAGGTTATCTATTGGATTGAGGTCAGGCGAGTGAGCGTGGGGGCCGGTCAGTGGAGTCAATACCTTCATCCTCTTGCCACATGAGGCCGGGCATTGCCGTGCACCAGGAGGAACCCAGGAGCCACTGCACCAGCATAGGGACTGACAATGGGTCCAAGGATTTCATCATCAAAGTTTGAAAAACTAAAACAATACATTTAAAACTAATGAGCTGAGAGACAACAAAAGGACATGAAAAGAAGCCTTTCGAAGTAAATTGTGCTGGCATTAAATTCGCTATTCTGAAATGTTCTGTCCAGAAATGTCCCACTGTGAAATATTTTCATGCCTTTAAAAATAGGGTCATTTTGGAAGAAATTCTGCAAAAGTAAAATTAAATAAATATATTTTTGACAATAAATGTAGTTATCTTTTATTGGGCCATGCATATTTTTCACAATAGAATATATAATTTCTCTGTAATCTGGCAGTTTTTCAAAAGTTGTCGATTCATCTCTATATCTATTATTTCTATTATAATTGTTTTTTTTTTGTTTTGTTTTTTCATTTCACATTTTGACACAAATTTAATGCCAGAGGAGCAGGCTGGGCATCTGTGCTCATCTCCGGCTTCAGTGATAAAGCTCACATGTGCACAAAAAGAGGTTTGAAATGTGCGTGAACAACTTTCCGGGCAAACATCGGGAATTATAAAAGAAAACTTAATTGGAGAATGTGTGTATATTTATGACAACTTTGACTCCTGCAGCATTTTGGAGAAACTGGGAAATGACAAGACCCTTAGTAAAGTAGGGAAACGCAGGCAAATCAGCCAAATGACACACATCATTATAATATTATAATTATATCACAATAATGGCTCCTTGATAAAAATGATAATTTACAGTACAGGCCAAATGTTTGGACACACCTCCTCATTCAATGTGTTTTCTTTATTTTCATGACCATTTACATTGGTAGATTCTCACTGAAGGCATCAAAACTATGAATGAACACACGTGGAGTTATGTACTTAACAAAAAAAGGTGAAATAACAGAAAACGTGTTTTATATTCTAGTTTCTTCAAAATAGCCACCCTTTGCTCTGATTACTGCTTTGCACACTCTTGGCATTCTCTCGATGAGCTTCAACAGGTAGTCACCTGAAATGGTTTTCACTTCACAGGTGTGCCTTATCAGGGTTATTTAGTGGAATTTCTTGGTTTATCAATGGGGTTGGGACCAGCAGTTGTGTTGTGCAGAAGTCAGGTTAGTTGGACGATCATTTATTTTTCAACAGGACAATGACCGCAAACACACCTCCAGGCTGTGTAAGGGCTATTTGACCAAGAAGGAGAGTGATGGAGCGCTGGAAATGGTCATGAAAATAAAGAAAACACATTGAATGAGGAGGTGTGTCCAAACTTTTGGCCTGTACTGTATGTCCTGAGCTGTTATTATAATGTGTGTTAATATGACAAACATTATATCTCAAAAGAGTTGAATATGATGTGCAGACTGTATTTCAGTTCACTTTTAAGAGGGCCATTGCTGCGTATTTTCACTGAATAACTTTTTTTTTTTTCCTGTTAGTGTAGGAGGGGTGGCACGGTGGCGCAGTGGTAGCGCTGCTGCCTCGCAGTTAGGAGACCCGGGTTCGCTTCCCGGGTTCTCCCTGCGGAGTTTGCACGTTCTCCCCGTGTCTGCGTGAGTTTCCTCCCACAATCCAAAGACATGCAGGTTAGGTGGACTGGTGATTATAAATTGGCCCTAGTGTGTGCTTGGTGTGCTGGGTGTGTTTGTGTGTGTCCTGCGGTGGGTTGGCACCCTGCCCAGGATTGGTTCCTGCCTTGTGCCCTGTGTTGGCTGGGATTGGCTCCAGCAGACCCCCGTGACCCTATTTGGATTCAGCGGGTTGGAAAATGGATGGATGGATGTTAGTGTAGGAAAGGACCACTTTATCTTTATTATGTTCAGGACTTATAGAGTTCACTCCGGAGTGTCGATCAGGACACTGGCAAATGATGCAGAGAATTCCACACAGCAGCTTAGATTTTAATTGAACTCATTTATTTGGAGATATACACCTGTACTCGAATAGGTATAGGTGTATTTGTATGTGTGGTCTACAATAAAAAAGAATACATAAAACTTATTGATAAAGTACCCAACGTCCACTAGATGGCAGTATTACTGAAATTAAGCACTAGCTTACCGGCAGTATAGAATCCAAATCAATAACGTAATCAGTACATGTAAACAACTTTACATCTTAACATATAAAAACAGAAAATACAAGTAAAATGCAAACAAACCCACCTCTGGTCATCAACGCACACTTATCTTAACTCGGTACACTGCTGATTCTTACTTATAACAAACAAATGTGGAATTGACTATTGCGGCACTCGTGCACCTTCTTCGCTTTTTTAACATCCTATAATAGACACTCTCATGCATGCTGGGAGGTGCACCTTTAAATGTGATCCGTGTCTCTTTATAATTAATATCTCTCTAACAGTTAGTTTATATCATCTACCTGTTTTCACCTTCTACTGAACTGGCCAACAGGTCCAGGAATATCTCAGCCCACTGTAATTGATGCCTTTAACCGACCAGAAAGAAGCTTCACCCAGTTGTCATATATTGTGGGTGCACATAAATACAACATAACATATTTTTACCAACAGAAAAGGGCAATTTGCTGCAATGTCTGGTTCTCTTCATGTTATCAGGGCACTCAAGCATTCATATTGCTATAAGGGCATCTCGAGAATGAAGTTGCTTTTGTTAACTGTAAGCTATTACATTCTGTTAACGCACAAGTCATATTTGATGCCAGGATTAGGCTGACAAACATCATGTCTCCTTGGCTTAAGGCAACCTGTGATTCATTTACTGTTTTGAGGAAAACATAGTTTGGCAGACCTCAGTTTTTTATATGTTCTGTATTATTTGTTGTATCAGCAATCGTGTAATTGTATTTGCTATAGGTATACGGCTAACTGCTCAGACGCTGGCATCTTATGTCTTTGCCAGAGCCCCAGAACGCAGGGAAGACGCGCTATAAAGCCACAGTTGCGGAGCGCAGGGAGATGGTCTTGAACACAGGAGGCAGAGTCTTGACATGTGAAGAAGAAGGCTGCAAAATACCAGTCAATGAAAGTCTGCATCGTCGTGATTGGATATGTAGATAGATAGATAGATAGATAGATAGATAGATAGATAGATAGATAGATAGATAGATACTTTATTAATCCCAAGGTATGAGGCTGATTAGTATTGAGGGATGTTCACGAACGCACATTTGCAAGGTGAGTGTGATTCATAAATGGTAAGTTATGCACAAATATGCAAACGCCAGCTTGCATCTGATTTTTTTTCTTCAAGATTGAATCCACACAGTTTTATAAATGAGGCCCCCGGACTGCAAGACAATGCTATTGACAAGTACAGTTGAAATATCAATGAAAAAGAAGTTATTATCTGAGCTAACAGGCATACTGTAACAATGCTGTGCCATTTCTGTTTTTAAATATTAAATACATGAGAATGTCATGGGAAATTTATATGTTACTGTAATATCCCTCTGTGGTGGGTTGGCACCCTACCCGGAATTGGTTCCTGCCTTGTGCCCTGTGTTGGCTGGGATTGGCTCCAGCAGACCCCTGTGACCCTGTGTTCGGATTCAGCGGGTTGGAAAATGGATGGATGGATGGATGGATATAGTATCCCTTCCCAGGCGGGCAAATAAATCTCCCAAGCAAGTGGTGGTAATTGTCCAAAAAACACTAAACAATGGATTTATTTCTTTTCTTCTGACTCCACAGGCCGAAAAACAACGTAGCCAGGACAAACAAACAAGCACTGAACTAAAAACCACCCCACTCCGCACTCCTTTTTTTTACCTGAACCTCCTTTCCAAAGTCCGTCCTCCCCAGCACCCCAGAGGCTGCTTGTTAAGAGTGGTAGTTGTGTCTCCTCTGCCCGCCCCTCTCCACAGCACTCTGTGCAGCACCTCCCAACTTTCTTTTTTTTTTTTACTTTTTAGAACACACTGCCTCAGTGGCATATTTCTTTCCCAGATCGTTACATTACCTTGATCATACTGTGACGACCCGATGGAAAGTATTGATGAGGCACCCAGTAATGGTTAAATCCTTTCTTTATTGATTGCCCTGCTGAATGCTCCTGATCGTAAAATAAAAGCGTGGGCGCTTTTCATCAATTAATAAAATCTTAGCAAAAGTGCCCACGTTTTTATTGATGTGATGTATGAGAGACTTATTTTTTACATTTTAGCACACTTTTTAACTTTATACAAACGTGGTTTTTAAAAAGTATTTATATATATTTTTTTCTTTTTCTTTTTCTCCGTGGCTTTTATTCGATTCCATATGATTACCCGCATCATTTCATAGTTAAATTGTGTTGCTTCACATCGGGTACCTTTACACTGTTTCTTCCGTCAAAGCTTCAGCCTCTTAAAGAAATTTTTATTAATTTTATTTATTTTGCATGCGTCGTTGCTTCACCGGTCAGATTCTCAGTCTTTTTATAAGCCTATAATAGCGAGAAGCCAGATAGCCAAACTTTCAGGTTTATTATCGAGAAACCGGAAAATCTTTTTTATACTTAATAGGTATGTTCTGAGAACAAGTACATCTCTTCAGGCAATTTCACATTTCTTATTTGTTTTGTCGACAATTCACAAAAAAACTCATGACTGTTGCGTGACATATTTGTTCAGGCAAACGAGAACGTTCGTGTCTCATTTATTTGAAAAGATAAAAAGTCGTGTAAGGAATGCGGTCTTTCTTTAACGTAACAAAGCATTGCTGAGAACATGTTTCAGTTCTTGAGAACAGACCGGACTTTCTAAGTTTCGTTTCACCGCCACCACGTCTATTAGAATTGCTTTGTTTTCCGTGCATGTTTCATTCACTCCAGGCTGCCCGGTTTTGGGGGCACCGCGTGTGCTGCAAATCGCATCAAAAAACATCCAAGTCATGTCAGTCAGTCCGTCTGTCTTCATGAATCACCGCAGCTCACAGTGCGCCGAATTTATTGATATTTGCTACAGGAGTCATTAGAGGGAATCTGTTGGCAAATTTTAAAATTGTAATTTGAGTTCTCTCGCCTGCGGAGTGTATTTTTGAACATTTTTCAAGCGCTGGCTTATGGGTCCACATGCTCTCGGACAGACAATGGAGATATCACCTGAACGCACAGTGGATTCGGAATTATGCTGCGCTCTGTTTCAAGTGGGAAGTCGGAATTTCCCAGGCACTGATTGGAATTTTCAACTGGAACGCCCCCTTAAGTTGCATTTCCAATTCGTAAACTCTGGGCTGTTCTGTAAAGTCCAAGGTTGTCAGATCATGACATCAATCAAAATGTTGATTTCACTTTTAGGGCAGGGCAGTGACATGCAGTGTAACCGGTCTGCACCGCACGCGCCATACTGTTGCGTCCTGGCCTTTGGATTCGGTTAACCGTAGGGTTGCCAAACGTCCCTTATATACGGGGCATGTCCCATATTTGATCATTTTGTCCCCTGAGCTGTACTGACCATTCAGGGAGACCCAAATGTCCCAGTTCATTTTCAAATTTCGTAATAAAAAAATATTTTTACTACCTTCTTACGGTACTTGGTTGTAACTCTATTAGTAACTAGCTGAAATACTCAGCGTTGCCCGGGAGGAAAATAAAGTGTTTTTTTTTTAATTGTTTGAGAAATATATAATTAAAAAAACACAACTTTAAAAATAAAACTACATTAACAAACAATGAAGATTCACTAATTTTTTTGTCTTGCGGTCTTGTATATATGTTATCATCCAGTTCGTGCTCGGAACCAGCCAACTCTATTTAATGTCAAAAGCAACAGGGCCGCAGTGGCGCTCAAATATAAAGAATAGCCAACCCGCGGCGTACGATACGCCGCATAATCAGGATGATTTTTTAATGATTTTTAAGCACAGGGAGAAAATTAACATTTGAGAAATTGGTAATGTAATAAATCAGCAAGAAAAGCAACATTGTAACAATGCACGGAACGAACCAACACATAATCGTTCGTGACTGAAAACTGGCGGGCTAGTCTGCTAATTTCTCGTTCATTATGCACTGCCCGCTCATGTGCTCACCTACAACTCATCACTGGAGTCGTTGTCGTCTTTACACAGTCCAGATGCACCAGTGACTCACGTAGACGTTTCATTGTTCTGTGCGGTTTTTGCTGCTTTTCTATATATAATCCACCAAGACACCCGACCACGGTAGTAGCGAGGTGTGCACAAAGGGTAGGGACGCAACCAGTGGGAGCGTATGAGTCGCACTTAGTGGGAATTCCACGGTTTGCAGCCCGAATGAGGTTCAACGGCTTACCCACGCCTCTCTGCGCCAGGTAGACACAGGCTCAGTCTCATGCATAATTATTTATTGAATGCTAAACACTTCTGGAAAGACACGGTTGACTAAAACGGGTTGGTGTGATAATACAACAGTAAGTGAATGAAAAGATGGAACTCTGGAGAGAGCAAAACACAACACAATAGTGAACCCGCGGCATAACAAACGCCGCATAATTATTTATTGATGGTTGAACACTTCACTCCTCCTTGAACCGTCACCTTATCGTGGTGGAGGGGTTTGCGTGTCCCAATGATCCTAGGAGCTATGTTGTCCGGGGCTTTATGCCCCTGGTAGGGCCACCCAAGGCAAACTGGTCCTAGGTGAGGGATGAGACAAAGAGCGGTTCAATAAACCTCTAATGAAGAATAAAAACCTTGGACGATGTTTTCCCTTGCCGGACGGTCACCGGGCCCCCTCTGGAGCCAGGCCTGGAGGTGGGGCTCGATGGCGAGCGCCTGGTGGCCGGGCCTGCACCCATGGGGCTGGCGGGCACAGCCCGAAGAGGTAACGTGGGTCCTCCTCCCCATGGGCTCACCACCTATGGGAGGGGCCAAGGAGGTTGGGTGCAGTGTGAGTTGGGTGGTGGCCGAAGGCAGGGACCTTGGCGGTCTGATCCTCGGCTACAGAAACTGGCTCTTGGGACGTGGAATGTCACCTCTCTGAAGGTGAAGGAGCCTGAGCTAGTGCGCGAGGTCGAGAGGTTCCGGTTAGATATAGTCGGACTCGCCTCGACGCACAGCTTGGACTCTGGAACCAATCTCCTTGAGAGGGGCTGGACTCTCTACCACTCTGGAGTTGCCCCCGGTGAGAGGCACCGAGCAGGTGTGGGCATACTTATTGCCCCCCGACTTGGAGCCTGTGCATTGGGGTTTACCCCGTGGACGAGAGGGTGGCCTCCCTCCGCCTTGGGTGGGGAAGGGTCCTGACTGTTGTTTGTGCGTATGCCAACAGCAGTTTGGAGTATCCACCCTTTTTGGAGTCTCTGGAGGGGTTGCTAGAGGGCATACCTTCTGGGATTCCCTCGTTTTGCTGGGAGACTTCAATGTTCATGTGGGCAATGACAGTGAGACCTGGAAGGGCGTGATTGGGAGGAATGGCCCCGATCTGAACCCGGCGTGTTTTGTTATTGGACTTCTGTGCTCGTCATGGATTGTCCATAACGAACACCATGTTCAAGCATAAGGGTGTTCATATGTGCACTTGGCACCAGGACACCCTAGGCCTCAGGTCGATGATCGACTTTGTGGTCGTGTCGCCGGACTTGCGGCCATATGTCTTGGACACTCGGGTGAAGAGAGGGGCGGAGCTGTCAACTGATCACCACCTGGTGGTGAGTTGGCTTCGATGGTGGGGAAGATGCGGTCAGACCTGGTAGGCCCAAGCGTGTTGTGAGGGTCTGCTGGGAACGGCTGGCAGAGTCCCCTGTCAGAAGTAGCTTCAACTCCCACCTCCGGCAGAACTTCAACCCGTCCCGAGGGAGGTGGGGACATTGAGTCGAATGGGCCATGTTCCGTGCCTCTATTGTTGAGGCGGCTGACCGGAGCTGTGGCCGCAAGGTGGTCGGTGCCTGTCGTGGCGGCAATCCCGAACCCGTTGGTGGACACGGCGTGAGGGATGCCGTCAAGCTGAAGAAGGAGTCCTATAGGACTTTTTTGTCCTGTGGGTCTCTGGAGGCAGCTGATAGGTACCGGCAGGCCAAGCGGAACGCTGCTTCGGTTGTTGCTGAGGCAAAAACTCGGGCATGGGAGGAGTTTGGAGAGGCCATGGAGAGCGACTTTGGACGGCTTCGAGGAGATTCTGGTCCACCGTCCGGCGTCTCAGGAGGGAAGCAGTGCAGTGTCAACACCGTATATGGTGGGGATGGTGCGCTGCTGACCTCGACTTCGGGCGTTGTGGGTCGGTGGGAGGAGTACTTCAAGACCTCCTCAATCCCACTAACATGCCTTCCAATGAGGAAGCAGAGCCTGGGGACTCTGAGGTGGGCTCTCCCATCTCTGGGACTGAAGTCACCGAGGTGGTCAAAAACATCCTTGGTGGCAGGGCCCCGGGTGGATGAGATACCGGAGTTCCTTAAGGCTCTGGATGTTGTAGGACTGTCTTGGTTGACACGTCTCTGCAACATCGCATGGACATCGGGACAGTGCCTCTGGATTGGCAGACCGGGGTGGTGGTCCCCTCTTTAAAAGGGGACGGAGGGTGTGTTCCAACTATAGAGGGATCACACTCCTCAGCCTCCCTGGAAAAGTCTATTCGGGGTTCTGGAGAGGAGGGTCCGTCGGATAGTGAACCTCGGATTCAGGAGGAACAGTGTGGTTTTCGTCCTGGTCGCGGAACAGTGGACCAGCTCTTCACCCTTAGCAGAGTCCTGGAGGGTGCATGGGAGTTTGCCCGACCGGTCTACATGTGTTTTGTGGACTTGGAAAAGGCATTCGACCGTGTCCCTCGGGAATCCTGTGGGGGTGCTCGGGAGTATGGGGTACGGACCCCTGATAAGAGCTGTTCGGTCTCTGTACAACCGGTGTCAGAGCTTGGTCCGCATTGCCGGCAGTAAGTCGAGCCCATTTCCAGTGAGAGTTGGACTCCGCCAGGGCTGCCCTTTGTCACCGATTCTGTTCATAACTTTTATGGACAGAATTTCTAGGCAGCCAGGGTGTTGAAGGGGTCGGTTTGGTGGACTCAGGATTGGGTCACTGCTTTTTGCAGATGATGTTGTCCTGTTTGCCTCATCAGGCCGAGATCTTCAGCTCTCTCTGGATCGGTTCGCAGCTGAGTGTGAAGCGGCTGGGATGAGAATCAGCACCTCCAAATCCGAGAGCATGGTCCTCAGCCGGAAAAGGGTGGAGTGCCCTCTCAGGGTTGGGGGAGAGATCCTGCCCCAAGTGGAGGAGTTCAAGTATCTCGTGGTCTTGTTCACTAGTGAGGGAAGAATGGAGCGTGAGATCGACAGGCGGATCGGTGCGGCATCCGCAGTGATGCGGGCTCTGCATCGGTCTGTCGTGGTGAAAAAGGAGCTTATCTAAAAGACGTGCATCTACCGCAGATAACTGCTGACCCAAGCTATAATATTGTAATCACAATTCTATTATTAATATTATTGTTATTAAATTGAAATGCCCGTAAAGCCATGGAGCCATGACAAATCATACATAGTGAAGGTGAAGGACTTTATGCTGTGGGTGGATTGTTAATGGATTGATAAAGAGCTCAGACAAAAAAAGACTACAAAGTTATTCGGTCAATCATGTGATAATAATGGAGGTAGAACAAATGTTACTCCAGCAATACAATACAGTCTTTCCAGAATGCAGTTGTGAGGAAAAGGAGGAAATGTCAGAGGAGGACATTAAATTCATGCGCATAGCTTCAGATTCTACTAGACTAGTGGATGGACACTATTGTATTAATCTGCCTTTTAAAGATGAGACACTTAAAGTGCCAAACAATCGCTGTGTTGCCGAACCTAAAAGGAAACTTTGAAAGTATCCAACATTCCATGAAGATTACAAAACTTTCATGAAGACATTTTAGACAAAAGATATTCCATCAAGGTACCCACTGAACAGCGGACCCTTGAAAAAGAGAGAGTGTGGTACATCCCCCAAAATTGGAATATATCGTCCAAAGAAAAATAAAATGAGTGTTTTTTGACTGTACAGCCACATACCAAGGCTTTTCTCTAAATGAACAGTTCCTGAAAAGACCTGATTTAACTATTACACACATTGGAGTTCTTACAAGATTCAGAGAGGAACCAATTGCTCTCATGGCAGATATTAAATCAATGTTTTATCAAGTGAAAGTTCCAGATGAAGACGCAGATCTTCTTCATTTCCTGTGGTGGCCTGAAGGTAATCTAAACAATACAACAATGACAGTGCATCTTTTTGGTGCTACGTCATCACCCAGTTGTGCCTCTTATGACTTACGAAGAACAGCAGAGGATGCTAGAGGCACAACTCCAGAGGAAGCAGTTAGCACTGTGCTGCATAACATCTATGTTGATGACTGTTTAAAGTCAGTTGCTACAGAAGAACAAGCCATAAAATTGGCCAAAGATCGTCAAACTCTGTGCTTAAAGGGAGGGTTTTATCTTACAAAATGAATAAGTAATAACAGAGCAGTCTTGTTTTCCATTTCTGAAGAAAACAGGGTAATAAATCAAAAAGACTTGGACTTAAGTCATGATTTGTTACCAGTTGAAAGAGCCTTAGGTGTCCAATGGTTCACACAGACTGACAGTTTCAAGTTTCAGGTAAAGATGCAAGATAAGCCTGCTACAAGACGTGGTATTCTGTCAGTAGTCAGTTCAATATATGACCCACTTGGATTTTTAGCACTAATCATACTGCCTGCCAAGCTTATTTTAAGAGAACTGCGCAAAGAGAAATATGCTTGGGATCAAAAAGTGGAACTTAAGTACAGTGGTGTGAAAAACTATTTGCCCCCTTCCTGATTTCTTATTCTTTCGCAAGTTTGTCACACAAAATGTTTCTGATCATCAAACACATTTAACCATTAGTTAAATATAACACAAGTAAACACCAAATGGAGTTTTTAAATGATGGTTTTTATTATTTAGATCTATCAGTCTGGTAAAGGTTATAAAGCCATTTCTAAAGCTTGCCCCAGGACAACGTCTAAAGAACTGCAGGCCTCACTTGCCTCAATTAAGGTCAGTGTTCACGACTCCACCATAAGAAAGAGACTGGGCAAAAACGGCCTGCATGGCAGATTTCCAAGATGCAAACCACTGTTAAGCAAAAAGAACATTAGGGCTCGTCTTCAATTTTGCTAAGAAACATCTCAATGATTGCCAAGACTTTTGGGAAAATACCTTGTGGACTGATGAGACAAAAGTTGAACTTTTTGGAAGGCAAATGTCCCGTTACATCTGGCGTAAAAGGAACACAGCATTTCAGAAAAAGAACATCATACCAACAGTAAAATATGGTGGTGGTAGTGTGATGGTCTGGGGTTGTTTTGCTGCTTCAGGACCTGGAAGGCTTGCTGTGATAGATGGAACCATGAATTCTACTGTCTACCAAAAAATCCTGACAGAGAATGTCCGGCCATCTGTTCATCAACTCAAGCTGAAGCGATCTTGGGTGCTGCAACAGGACAATGACCCAAAACACACCAGCAAATCCACCTCTGAATGGCTGAAGAAAAACAAAATGAAGACTTTGGAGTGGCCTAGTCAAAGTCCTGACCTGAATTCAATTGAGATGCTATGGCATGACCTTAAAAAGGCGGTTCATGCTAGAAAACCCTCAAATAAAGCTGAATTACAACAATTCTGCAAAGATGAGTGGGCCAAAATTCCTCCAGAGTGCTGTAAAAGACTCATTGCAAGTTATCGCAAACGCTTGATTGCAGTTGTTGCTGCTATGGGTGGCCCAACCAGTTATTAGGTTCAGGGGGCAATTACTTCTTCACACAGGGCCATGTAGGTTTGGATTTTTTTTCTCCCTAAATAATAAAAACCATCATTTAAAAACTGCATTTTGTGTTTACTTGTGTTATATTTGACTAATGGTTAAATGTGTTTGATGATCAGAAACATTTTGTGTGACAAACATGCAAAAGAATAAGAAATCAGGAAGGGGGCAAATAGTTTTTCACACCACTGTATATCCGGTAATGGCAAAAATGGATGGACGATTTGCAGCTACTTGTTGATTACAATTTAATCAGGCGCATTAAACCGCCAGAATTTGGTCAAATAATATCTGCACAAATGCATCATTTTGGAGATGCTTCAGAAACCGGGTATGGCACTGTTTCCTACCTCCTCCTGACTAATAAAGAAAATAAGAGACATTCTTCATTTTTAATGAGGAAATCAAGAGTGGCATCACTAAAATCTGTCACTATACCAAGGTTAAAGCTTACATCAGCAGTGGTAGCAGTCAAGATGGACAAAATTTTAAAACAAGAACTACAGATTCCCCTGCAAGAATCAATCTTTTGGACTGACAACACTACAGTATTAAGGTATATTGCAAATGAAAGCGCAAGCTACAAAACTTTGTTGCCAACAGAATTGCAGTGATAACAGAGCATACACAACTCTCGCAATGGAGGTACGTTTCATCTGTACAAAATCCTGCAGATCAGGCATCAAGAGGATCGACAATAGAAAGCTTCATTAAAAGTAAGACTTGGATACAAAGCCCAAACTTCCTGCTACAGCCAGAGCACGAATGGCCTAAGAGACCAGACAAAAGTGGACCTGTCTACTAATGACGATCCGGAAATCAAAAGGTGTGTAGTAAATTTTGCAAGTGTAGAAGAAAAAATTGAACCAGTAAAAAGAATTGTCAATTACTATTCAGAATGGTTCAATTTAAAAAAAGCTATAGCTTGGTTCCTTAGATTCAAAGAAGTGCTACTGCGTCTGAAAGAAGAGAGAAAGGCAATTCAATATACAATATAGTCAGTCAATCTGGACACAGCCCAGAAAGATAAAAGACACTAATCACAGAACACACTGTCTTAATGAGTTTTAATGCGAAAAGATGCAGGCTATCTATGAAGTTCAAAAAGTTCCTGCACTGTTTTTTAACTCTATTTATTAGGAATTTGAAAATTAAAATACATCAGTTTTCTACATGGTCACCTTCATTTGTGATGTAATTTTCCCAGCGTAGTACCAACTTTTTAATGCCCAGTTACTACTCACCCACTCATCCATCATTTACAGTGGGCAGCCTTTCCAGGGTGCCAAGGAATCAGGAAGCAGAAGATGAAGCTCACCTGGAGGAGTGGAAGGAGAGGAAGAAGAAAAAGAAGGAAGAAACAGTTGTGCTTGTGCGAGTGCTTAAAAATTAAGTTGTGTGAAGGTATTTGTTAAAATAAGTTATTAATTGAATCTACAACTCGTGGTGTTGCCATTGTGTTTGAGGCTTGGGGACTCATTGGCTCCCACTACATTTCACTATAAGGGGAAAAAAATATATATATATATATAAATATAAGTGTTATATTTTTAGCATAAATCTAGTGTCTGCTTAAATGCTACATTCACAGAACAGAATGTAATACTTTTATCAGTAATTAAACTGATTCTGATTGTTAGTTTCTATTATTTTTGTGAAAGACAACTGTTCAGACTTTACAAAAATGGAAAATATGCAGTTGCCGGGAAGTTCGTTGAGTTAAATGCCACTTACTGTAATAGTATGATGAAAATAATAATAATAATAATTGCTCTGTGTGGGTGGAACAAATGTATAAGGTTAAAGTATTTAGTGGCTGGCAGTTTCTTGACACTTGATAGCCTAATTTTTGTGTCTGGAATGAAGTGACAGGTTCTGCAGCTTGAGATGCAGGACTTTTGAGGAATTCAACCGGAGGTTGGAGTGGACGGATTTCATCCTTTTTTGAAAACCATTAACTAGAATAAGAAAAAACAGGCAGGAATTCATACTAATTAAATAAATAAATGATTTAATTTATCATTAATTAATCAATTAACCTTCTTAGCATTATTTTTACACCGTGTATACAGTGGTGTGAAAAACTATTTGCCCCCTTCCTGATTTCTTATTCTTTTGCATGTTTGTCACACAAAATGTTTCTGATCATCAAACACATTTAACCATTAGTCAAATATAACACAAGTAAACACAAAATGCAGTTTTTAAATGATGGTTTTATTATTTAGGAGAAAAAAAATCCAAACCTACATGGCCCTGTGTGAAAAGTAATTGCCCCCTGAACCTAATAACTGGTTGGGCCACCCTTAGCAGCAATAACTGCAATCATGCGTTTGTGATAACTTGCAATGAGTCTCTTACAGCGCTCTGGAGGAATTTTGGCCCACTCATCTTTGCAGAATTGTTGTAATTCAGCTTTATTTGAGGGTTTTCTAGCATGAACCGCCTTTTTAAGGTCATGCCATAGCATCTCAATTGGATTCAGGTCAGGACTTTGACTAGGCCACTCCAAAGTCTTCATTTTGTTTTTCTTCAGCCATTCAGAGGTGGATTTGCTGGTGTGTTTTGGGTCATTGTCCTGTTGCAGCACCCAAGATCGCTTCAGCTTGAGTTGACGAACAGATGGCCGGACATTCTCCTTCAGGATTTTTTGGTAGACAGTAGAATTCATGGTTCCATCTATCACAGCAAGCCTTCCAGGTCCTGAAGCAGCAAAACAACCCCAGACCATCACACTACCACCACCATATTTTACTGTTGGTATGATGTTCTTTTTCTGAAATGCTGTGTTCCTTTTACGTCAGATGTAACAGGACATTTGCCTTCCACAAAGTTCAACTTTTGTCTCATCAGTCCACAAGGTATTTTCCCAAAAGTCTTGGCAATCATTGAGATGTTTCTTAGCAAAATTGAGACGAACCCTAATGTTCTTTTTGCTTAACAGTGGTTTGTGTCTTGGAAATCTGCCATGCAGGCCGTCTCTTTCTTATGGTGGAATCGTGAACACTGACCTTAATTGAGGCAAGTGAGGTGTTCTTTAGACGTTGTCCTGGGTCTTTTGTGACTTCTCGGATGAGTCATCTCTGCGCTCTTGGGGTAATTTTGGTCGGCCGGCCACTCCTGGGAAGGTTAACTACTGTTCCATGTTTTTGCCATTTGTGGATAATGGCTCTCACTGTGGTTCGCTGGAGTCCCAAAGCTTTAGAAATGGCTTTATAACCTTTACCAGACTGATAGATCTCAATTACTTCTGTTCTCATTTGTTCCTGAATTTCTTTGGATCTTGGCATGATGTCTAGCTTTTGAGGTGCTTTTGGTCTACTTCTCTGTGTCAGGCAGCTCCTGTTTAAGTGATTTCTTGATTGAAACAGGTGTGGCAGTAATCAGGCCTGGGGTGGCTACGGAAATTGAACTCAGGTGTGATACACCACAGTTAGGTTATTTTTTAACAAGGGGGCAATTACTTTTTCACACAGGGCCATGTAGGTTTGGATTTTTTTCTCCCTAAATAATAAAAACCATCATTTAAAACTGCATTTTGTGTTTACTTCTGTTATATTTGACTAATGGTTAAATGTGTTTGATGATCAGAAACATTTTGTGTGACAAACATGCAAAAGAATAAGAAATCAGGAAGGGGGCAAATAGTTTTTCACACCACTGTATGTACACGGGAAGCTCTGCAGTCTACTTGTGACTTTACGCCGTAGGAAGTAAGTACAGTAGAACCTCTGGTCATGAACATTTCCAAACACGTACAAATCAGGTTACGATCAAAAAGTTCACCAAACTTTTGCATCTGTTTTTGACCACACGCTCTGGTGGTCGAAAACAACACTGGCAGCCAGTATTCCTTCCAATGTTTTCTGCACGTGTTCAGTCTCTCCCTGTACATCGTTCTCGGTCAGAAGTGCGTGCTTTCGCTGTGAACTCTTTGTGCTCTATTTCATGTGCTTTTGCATTAATTTTGCAATTAACCAAGGCCTCTAAGCATGTGAAGAGTGGTAGTGTTGGTAAGAAGAAAGGTTAAAAGAAAATTGAAATCCAATTAAAGAAAGAAATCATTGAAAAGTATGTGTGGCGTTTGTGTTGCCGATCTTGCTGTTGAGTACAAGAAGTCGAAATCTACTAGAAATCTATCA
Organism: Polypterus senegalus; assembly: GCF_016835505.1. Taxonomy (NCBI): domain Eukaryota; kingdom Metazoa; phylum Chordata; class Cladistia; order Polypteriformes; family Polypteridae; genus Polypterus; species Polypterus senegalus. Next base: position 338,724,578 of record NC_053154.1, on the reverse strand, counting down.
ATTTCTAAATCGAAATCTTCTTGTGCGGAGCCAGACTCCCCCTCAAAACTGTAACCTCCTCTCCACCCAGTATCCTCCTCACTTCCTTCAGGTTAATTTTCTTCGTTGATTATGGTTAGTTTTTGTATAAATTAAGGACTTTTCAAACTTTCATTTTTTCCCTGTGCTTAAAACTCATTAAAAAGTGATTACAGTGAGCGTTTCATAAAGGGTGTAGCACGAACTCTTGCAGTGTTACTTTTCTCTGTTGTTCAAGGTTTTCTCAGTGTTATTCGATGTTTTTACATTTAGTTTACTATTACACTGTGCATTCTATTGTATCATTTTCTGTGCTTAAAATTATTTAAAAAAATATATTTAAATACAGTTTGTATGGGCTAGAATGGATTAATTGTATTTACATACACTCTTATGGGGAAATTACGTTCAGGTCGCATCCTGAGTTCTGGAACGAATTAAATGAATCAAGATAAATAACATTTGATCTGGCTCTTGTATACAAAGTACAGTGACGGCAAAAGTGCAACATGCATTCTTTCTCCGATGTAGAACCCTCATCATCATCCGAGTTCACCTCTGCTATAGCGTTTCTTTATGTGACAACAGCAGTGTGAGATCAGGGGGGAGTGTGAATGTAACTGGGGGAATAAAACTGAATAAAAAAAAAACAACGCTAACCTATATAATACCATACATTTACAGATTCAAATCAAATGTATGTTTTTATTCTTAAATAGTAAGAATAAGAGCAGCTCACTTCTCAAAATGGAGTCGAACTCGTGACCTTTTGATTACCAGTCAGCAGTTCTTATTGTTACGACACCAAAGCAGTGGTACCAAAAAGTGTGTCAATGTTGCAACCTAGCACGGGTTCTTTATCTGCAGTTATATTCTTGAATAAAACTGTACTTGTTTTGTTGTACTTTTTGTGATAGTGTATATTTGATATTTGGACTTCAGGCTTCACACATTATACGCTTCATGTCTACATTTTTGTCAATTATTACTAAAACATGAAAAATGTTTAAACAATGCGTTTACATAGATCGTTGTAGACACGGAACAGATATGAAATGCAAGTGTTCCAAATAACGATATAGTATTTATAAAAAGTGTCATTTTGCTTGATTTCTCACTCTATACAACTCTAAGCAACTGACACTCAGGTAAAAAGACGAGCTGAGAAAAATTTGTGTGGCGATGGGGGGGATGCGAGAGCAGGCTGCTTGCTGTTTATCGACCCATTTACAAGAGAAAGATGCTGACAGAGAGGTGTGAAGGGATTTAACATGGGACAGAGTTACGGGTTTTTTCATAGGCTTTGGTAATTCTTGTGTTAAACATGTTACATACTACATAACATTCTATGTTAATGTTGATTTATTTTGTTTTCTTATTGTGTCTTTTATTTGTCTATTCTTTATTATGTAAAGCACTTTGAGCTACTGTTTGTATGAAAATGTGCTATATAAATAAATGTTGTTGTTGTTGTAGTGGTCACTGTTGCCCATTAAACCCAACAGACAGACACACAGGACACAGGGTAAAAACACCAAGAAGTATTTTTAATGAACTTTTCTCATTGTACAGTGCCCTACAAGCATCACAGCCACAATAGACAATTAAATAAACACAATAAGCAAAATATTCTTCTCTTACTTTCTCCTCCACACCTCCCAGAAAGCCTTTTCACCTCCACCCGACTCTGGTTTACCTGCTGGATGTTCCACAGTCCTTTATATATTGTCTGACCCAGAAGTGCTTCTGTTCTTCCGTCCATGTGACCTGCCAGCATTTCCGGGTCAGTTGGAGAAGTCAAATTTTTAAACAGCCCGGAAGAACTTCAGGGTTTCCGTCCTCATGATCCTCTAGTACTTCCAGGCTAGGTGAGAACTTTGTCTCCTACCATCTTCCCACAGCATCCCTTAGAGCAGTGGTTCTCAAACTGTGGGCCCCCAAAGGCAAGTAACAAAAAGGGGCCTAAGATGTGAAAAAAGAAAACAAGAATCAAAAATATGAAAAAAACATCTGTTGAAACCAAAACAAATTAACTTAAACTACATTCTGATACTAGAACAATAAATGTAGAGTTAGATAAATGTCAATAAAAGTTAAGTAGGTATAATGAAATATGCATCTACACTTCAAAAAAATGTTAGGGGGGCACGATTAAAACTCTTATGAAAACTCAGGTCGCAAATACTTAAAAGTTGAGAAACACTGCCTTAGAGGAACCCATGGTACCCAGCAGGGCTGTGTTACCGAATTCCATGTCCCATAGTGCCCTGCAGGAATCCGGTGCACTGCTGCAGCCCAGGGAACCTGCCATTTAGCATCTTGGGGGAGCCAGTGTCCTATAAAAGCTGCCTTCCCCCATCTTTCCATCTCAGGGGCATCCCAGATGGGCTTTCCTGCCATAGATATATTAAAAGTAAATAAATGGCACTATATAATAGATAGATAGAGTGAAAGGCACTATATGTCAGATAGATAGATAGACAGATACTGTAAATAGAACATGTTTCTTCAGCATTAACCGAAACAGAGTCGGTTTGGACGGCACCAAAAGCTCAATTAAAGTGTCGTCTATAATGTTTTGGGACATTGTTTCTTGAGTTACCCTTCTGCTCTACAATTTAAAACTACAATTCAGCGATTTGAGACACTCTAAAGCCCGTTAGATGACACCCTGTAGTCAGCATTCTCTTTAGGCCCTGCCCACTATCCATAACCCAGATAGTGACTTGCAGACCCTGACTGAGTCGGTGCCTTACCAGGATCTTATCAAAACAGATAGGATAGACTCCACCGTGCACTTGTAGAAGTTGATCTGCATAGATGAATACTTCCAAACATACTGTAAACATCTGAGGAAGTAAAGACATTGTTGTGCCTTCCTCATGATAGCTGAGATATTTTGTGACCACTACAGGCCATTGATGACATCAAGGAATTAAATTACAACTCGCTTCATTCACAGCATTTTCTCCAATGTTGATGTGCGTGTGGTTTGTCTCCTGCTTCCTGAGTCTATGGCTAGCTCCCTGGTCTTTCCAATGTGAAGGTAAGACTGTTATCCTTTGTCAGAAAGCAAAAATATTACTGTATGTGTAAACCATCTTGTCATGTTTGCCTACAACTGTGACATAATGAACACATTCATAATTGAGTTTTTGAAGTTGTGTCTGTAAACACAGTTACAATAAGAGACTTGGCACACTCTCCTAGAGGGTATCTTATATTGATATTCAAACATAATATTCAATACATGATGAGGTCTGCCAGTTTAGAAGTCTAAAATTCAATTGCACAGGTTATGCTGTATTCCATTTGAAGTGGGAAGTCAGAATTTTCATGTTCCTAGTTGGATTTTTCAAGTCAAATTTCCAACTCAGAAACTCTGGGCTGGTCTCTCAAGTCTGAGGATGTCTGACTTCAGATTATGATGTACAGTACAGGCCAAAAGTTTAGACACACAAACACAAAGGGTTTTATTTCAGGTGACTACCTGTTGAAGCTCATCGAGAGAATGCAAAGAGTGTGCAAAGCAGTAATCAGAGCAAAGGGTGGCTATTTTAAAGAAACTAGAATATAAAACATGTTTTCAGTTATTTCACCTTTTTTTGTTAAGTACATAACTCCACATGTGTTCATTCATAGTTTTGATGCCTTCAGTGAGAATCTACCGATGTAAATGGTCATGAAAATAAAGAAAACACATTGAATGAGGAAGTGTGTCCAAACTTTTGGCCTGTACTGTACATCCAGAATGGTAATGTACAGCCTTTAGTGAAAGCTGTGTTATTATAGCATTTATTAGCACTTCTGTCTGTGTGTCATTAAATCAGTCGTACACACAGTACTGTCTATCTTCTACCCATGGTGGTGTTTGGATACGTAAAATACCACATAATGCGTTGTTACAGAGGTCCCAAAATTAATGAGATCAGGTGACTCCATTCACGCTTTTAAAAAACAACTTCAAACTCATCTGTGCAGGAAGGCCTTTAATGTACCCTGCCATTCTGCCTCTTTTTCAGTTTACCCTCCCTGTCCAGATGCTCAGTGTGTGTGTATGTGTTATATCATAAATTATGTGACTGGCTCAGGCTTTCTTTTCATTTTGAATTTAGTATTTTTACTCTTGTTTATTGTCTTTTATTGCATTTAATGCTTTGTTAATCCTGTATTTATCTGTTTTAGTGTTCTATACAGATATTATTTGCAGCCAATGTTACATATACCCTGCTGTTATTTCCGAGATTCTGTGAAGTGACTTGAGCATGCGAAAGGTGCTATATAAATAAAGCCTCTATTATTATTATTATTATTATTGTTATTATTATTACTATTATTATTATTATTATCTCTCTATTATATAAGGAAATCCTGAGACAAGACTTTCTCGGAGATAATTTCAACTCCCGCGAAAGAAAATTTCAGGTCCCGCGAGACAAGACTTTTTGCCAAGAGATTTTGACAAGTCCCGCCCTCCTCTCAAACATTTACAACCACGCCGGCGGTCCACTCACTTCTCATTCATGTGAATGCTATTGTCAAACAAAGTTCCTGTGCTCTCAGCTGCAAGTGTGGTCGGAAATAAAAGGCAGAGTAGAAGACCAAGTAGAACGTAATAAAGAGGTTCAAAAATGTTGGCGCGATACACATGCAGAGAAGGTTAGAGACTATGAAAGTACTAAAATTCAAAAGTCTCAAAATACTGATAGTAAAGATCACATTAGCGCTAACAAATGGAAATTATTACCCGGTGAAATAACGGAACAGCGAAAAGAGATTGAATATATGGACATAGGTGATATGACAGAAGTATGTAGATATTGTCCGGCTTTAAAGTTTAGGTCGGAGACTTGTAGATCGTCTACTTCATGTTGCCATCAAGGAAAAGTAGGGTTTCTTCCCAATGAAGAAGGCATATCCACGAAAATTAAAAGATTTGTTGTTTGGTGAAAGTGAAATCCCACAAGAGAAAATTTCAAGCCCCATGAGGCAAGACTTTATGTAAAGAGATTTGGAAAAGTCCTGCCCACATCAAAAACATTTACAACCGCTTTTGTCAGACACAGCTCGTGTAGAGAGAAAGAAACGATATTCACTCACAGGCAGTTATACGCTGCGTTATCACAATGTAATTCCAAACACGGAATCAAAAATTCAACGCGATATTGATGAAAAGGTAAAAGTGAAAAGAGATCAAATATATTGACATAGGTGATATGATAGAAGTGTGTAGATATTGTTCGGATTTAAACTTTAAGTCGGAAACTTGTAGATCTTCTAATTCATGTTGCCATCAGGGAAAAGTAGTGTTTCTTTCCAATGAAGAGGCGTATCTATGAGAATTAAAAGATTTGTGAAAGTGAAATCCACATACGCGAGCGACAGAGATGCAAAGTGGCTGGCACATAGCGCCCACCCAGGGGTTGGCGAGTGAAGTGAGCAGGGGGCAGAGCTCCCTAGTTATTATTATTACTATTATTGTTATTATTATAATCATTAGTGGTACTAATAGTAGTATTTATTCTGACGGAGCAAGACCTTGGCAAAAAGCCCTCGGTGTTAGTGTCCTGTGTCTTCATAGTACACCCCCCAGTAACACCCCTGTAGCCAGATTGCCCTTTCATCATTTTATTTTCATGTTTGCTTCTATGTTTAGTTTTGACAATGCTTCAAAGTGATGGAAAATACTGCTGCCTCCCCAACAAAATGTCCTTTAGCTTTCATTGTTAAACAACCATCATCAATGTAACATACAAAAATAAGTTCTATACTTGAAACGCTTTGCATTTACTGGCAATGAAGACAAAAATGAACATGTGGTATACAATAATGCACAGTATCTGCTCAACCCATTGTTTTCCAAGTCACTGAATTCCGATCAGTAACACGGAACTTTTAAACATATCATTACTTCTAAAAAAAGTTATTCTTGTGTGCCAGTTACAGAATGAAAAAAGCAGCAAGGAATTTCTTTTACTGTCAGTCATATGTGACTGATGAAAGATAAACACGTGTTTGTACAAGACAAAGGGATTAAAATGGATTTAACAAGTAAAGTTTTAAAGTTTATGGTAACTCTTTAAATAAGTTGAAGTGATTTATTGTCTGAAAGTCCCCAATGTCAGTGTGTCACAGAGAGGATGTGCAGCAGTCTTCATAATGGCACTCCGGTTTGTCCTCATTCTCTCCTCCTCTACTACTTGCCTTTTTAATTAGCTTGTTGATATGGTGGGTCTCTCTTGAGGTGATGTTACTGGCCTGGCACACCAACGTGTAGAAAACCAGACTGGCTATCTTTGAGTTAAGAAGATACGGAAAATGCAACCTCCCGTATTAAAGAAATGTAATCTCCTAAGATAAATGAATCTGCTCTGCCCTTTCTTTTATAGTTTGTCTGTGTTTCAAAACCAGACCATCCTGTCACTGATGTGAACTCCCAAGTACTTGTAGGAGTGGACCACCTCTACAGCCACTCATTGAACAGTGACTGGACTTTCCTCATCTCACACCTTCTTCTACACTGGAAAAAATATTGCTCAGTTTCGAGGACTCAGAAAACATTTCTGCAATATATAAAATTATTTTACAGTCCCTCCCTTTCAAAGGTCCAAGAGGACAATGGGAAAAGGATCTCTCACTCAACATATCAGAAAAGGAGTGGCTCCATATGTGCACAGCATACAATTATTCAACTCAAAATTATATATCAAGCACATCTGTCTCACTTAAAATTGTCCAAAATGTTTCCAGGGCAAGATCCAACCTGTGAACGCTGCAATCAAGTTCCAGCCTCACTGGGTCACATGTTTCGGCTCTGAGCCAAATTAATATCATTCTGGACCAAACTTTTTGAATGCCTTTCAGACAGCCTTGGTGTCACAATCACTCCTAACCAACTAACAGCTGTGCAGCTGTGTTTGGTGGGCTCCCAGATGGGTTTAAAGTGGAGAAGGACAAAAAAACTGTAATTGGCTTTACTGCACTACTGGCATGCAGACTTATCTTCCTAAACTGGAAGAATCCAAACTCTCCTTTTTTAAGTCAGTGGGTAACTGGTGTTTTATACTACAGTGGAACCTTGGTTCCCAAACTCTGGTCGTAAACCAAAATCTCTCGCACGCCTGTGTGTGTGTGTGTCTCTCTCGAGCGCCTGTGTGTGTCGGGCTGTCCCTCTCTTGCTCACTGCACAGGAAATGCAGAGGAAGAGACTGAACATGTGCAAACCGAAAGGGAAACTGGCTTGTTCGTATACCGAGTGTTTGGTCGTGAACCGAGGCAAAAGTTTGGTGAAATTTTCGGTCGTAAACTGATTTGAACGTGTACCGAGACGTTCGTGAACTGAGGTTCCACTGTATTTGAAACTGGAAAAAATTCTCACTTAGAGGATCTCTGAAGAAGTTTTTCAAAACCTGGCAGGATCTAATCAATGACATTTTAGAATAAGCTTTTAAAGCACCAAGGAAGCAGATTCGAAGGTTGTTAGTATATTGACAATAACTTGAATTTATTGGGGCACAAAGCAGGGAATACAAAGAGGTACTGCAGGATTTTATTTCTATTGCACACCAAGCCTGTGTATGTTCATCTATTTGTGTCCAGGTTTTTATTGTATTGTATGTTTGCTGCCCATTAATAGAACTGAAAGTTGGGTAGAGCCATGCCACCTTCTGCCTTAGGTCTTTGTAGGGTCGCTCTTTGGATACGTGGATGTTTTGAGTTCCAAATAAATGAGGTTATGATTGAATCTAATTGCTTAAAAATGATGTATATTGGAATGTTATGAAATAAAAAGAGAATCTTAGGAAGGGAATTCATCTTAACAACGTTAATTCTTCCAACTAGAGTGAGATGAAGGGTTGACCATCTATGCAAGTCGCTTAATTTTTTCCATACAGATGGCGAAATTTTGTTGATAAAGAGCTTTATGTTTACTTGTGATATTCACCCCTAGATATTTAAACTGATCTGCGATGATAAAAAGGAAGGTGTCATATCTTATATTATGTGCTTGAGAATTCACTGGAAAGAGCACACTTTTATTCAAATTAATTCTGAGAACTGAGATCTTTTGAAATTCTGTTAGTGCTGTTAAGACTGCAGGTACAGTATTTTGTGGGTCTGATATATACAGTACCATATCATCTACATAGAGAGAAATTTTCTTGTCCAGTCCTTCTCTGATAATCTCCTTTATCTAATAAGCATTTCGACAGTGAACTGCCAGTGGTTCAATGGCGATTGCAAATAGCAGTGGTGACAAGGGGCATCCTTGTCTGGTACCACGTTCTAGTTTAAAGTAGTCTAAGCAAGTGATGTTAATACAAACTGAAGCTTCTGGATTGGTATACAGTAATTTGATCTATGCACAAATGTTCGGGCCAAACCCAAATTTCTCTAATGTAGTGAAAAGTTAGTTCCATTCAATCATGTTAAATGCTTTTTATGCATCCAATGATAATAATATCTCTGGGATGTTTGACTTTGCTGATGAATATATTACATTAAACAGGCATAGGAGATTTGCCTTTAATAAATCCAGTTTGATCTTGTGATATTACTGAAGGCAGCACTTTCCATCCTTCTAGCTAGGATTTTTAAGAGTATCTTAAAGCTGGTCACTTTTTAATATGACGAAAGTATTATTGACATAGCGTATCAGTTTAGTTACATTTGTCACATTAAAAAGTGATCAGCTAAATGAATTCCACGGGCACATCCACTCAATATTCCCTGCAATTCAGTTCACCATGAAAAAAGAAACAACGAGTGGATGCATTAACTTCCTGGACATCTCCATTGAAAGAAACAACACCACTTTGATTATATGTGTTTATCGCAAAGAATGTGTGGTGGATGGCCGGGACCCTTGCCAGGCTGGGATGCCTCCACGCAGGGAGCACTGTGGGAGCAGCTGTGGCCAGAGCATTACCGTTAGATGGCAGCCCCCCTGGGTTGCAGCGGTGCCTCGGACTCCTACAGGGCTTCATGGGAGTTGGAGTTTGGTACAGCCCATGTTGGGATCCGCGGGGGTGCCGCCAGGGGGTGCTACAATTGCTGGTAAGCCCCAGAGATCAGCTCTTCCACCATACCCGGACGTGCTCCAGGTTTCTGTCTGCGATCCGGTCTGGAATGTGTACAAATGTTATGAGGACAAAATATTACACTTTGCTACCAGTCACTCCTTATTGAATAAACAGAGTTATGGGAAGACATTGTTCAATAGGACACACTGTAATACCAAAGAAACAAAACGGAATGAAAGATGTCATCTAGTCCATCAGTTTAATCAAGCAGCTACTCCAAGACATTTATCTAACAATGCTTACATTGGAGACACTCCAGACTTCACAAACCGATCTCCCATTCTACCTGGTACAGTCTTCCTTATCACTGTGGTGTATCTGAAACCACAGCACGCATCCTATCCATGCATTAATATAGTTACATAAACAGGCAAACACTATGTGGATGGTTCTTTTTAATGCTAAAAGCAGGAAATCGGCAGCAGAGACAGGGAATGCAGTATACAGCAGATACCTTGCAGTGCATGGCCAGCCGTATACTTGGGACAAACACCTAAAACACTCCCAACACACATACAAGAACTTTGAGGCGCTGTTAGTAGGAAGGACCCTCTGTCTCTGATATATTCACATACCAATTCAACCGGACACACAATTAACTGGAACACGGTACAAGTGATATTCGGTGCCAGATTGCTGGCAGAATCATGGCTTTCAAATGAAAATGCCATTGATAGACATTTGGACATGAACTTAGCTCATGCAGGTTTAAAAAGAACGACATCCAAATACTAAAAACAGACTTCAAGTCCAACATCCTCTAAACCGCACCTTACTAATTCACACCATTCCACATTTACTATATATTGCCTGATTCCTGTATGTTTAATCATTTTCCTTTAATGATGACACCCAATAGGTGTTGAAAGCTCAGGAATAAAAAACTGTTTTAAGAAATGTCATTCATTTTCCCCCTTTGTGGATTGCTAGCTATAAATATGCAAACCGTATCACAAACCTTCTATATATATATATATATATATATATACAGTATATATTGTCACACACGTGCGAGTTGGAGGCAGTCAAAGAGCCTAAAGGTGAGTGAAATCTGAATCTCTTACTAAATACAGAAAACTGGAAGAAAAATAAATCCCTCTTTTTACAGCTCCAAAATGGCCGCGATGATGTGACTTGCGGTTTCACTCCAATGACGTCACTTCCGGTTCGACACTCAACTACTTCAGTCTGCTCTTGATGACGTTGGTTCCATGTTCCCACCTCCAATCATCACTTCCTGCCAACCATTTCCTCTCCCATGATACAATCTGCTACTTAAACGCCATCTTGTTACAGTAAAACATTCATTGTGTACTGAAAAGTCATTTGAATCATTCTTAATTTCATTTTGTCTGGATGACAATATATGGGGACGATCCCCAAATCTTTTCTATTTTGAAAGGCTCTTTATTTATCAATATATATATATATATATATATATATATATATATATATATATATATATATATATATATATATATATATATACACAGTGGAACCTCGGTTTACAAGTAACTTGGTTTACGAGTGTTTTGCAAGACGAGCAAACTTGATAAACGAGCGATGTCTTGCAATACGAGCAGTATGGATACACTTTGTCTGCTGAGCGTCATGTGATCACAACTGAGCTAATGGTTCTTCTCTCTCTCTCTCCTTATCTCGCTCGGCTCTCTCTCTCTCTCTCCTTATCTCGCTCGCTCACTCGCACAGCGCGTCTCTCTCTCCTTATCTCTCTTGCTCGCACAGCGCGTCTCTCTCTCTCTCTCTTTTCTCTTGAGGGCAATTGTCTCCTATTCTCCGTTTGAGTCTGTGTGCCTCACTCATATAGTCAACATCCGTACGAGCGTATACTTTTTACTACAGCATTGTGACTGTGTGTGTGTGTGCACACGCATACGTGTGTGCTGTGAAGTGTGAGTCCCCATCTTGCGCCCCAAAACACGAAGCTGAGTCTCAGTACTTTAACAACACCAGCCGCCTTCAGCTTGAAACAGCAACAGCGCTATTATTTATTGTAGCGTGATCTTTATAATGTTCCTTGTATCACCCATTGACTGCAGACACTTATAGCATGTCTGTGATCTTTTTAAATGCGCTTATACGGTGAACTGCTACAGCGCTGGGAGACTGCGATTGCTTTGGGACACTCTTCCACGTGTCGTTCCATTGGGTGGAATCCCACATGAGTTTAGAAACTCACACCAGCCATGATTCTTTTTAAACGTAAAGTGCAGGTTGTATTTTTACTTTATAGTTTGTATTAATCATTTTTATATGAATAGTTCTGGGTTGTGAAACGAATCATCTGAGTTTCCATTATTTCTTATGGGGAAATTCGCTTTAATATACGAGTGCTTTGGATTGTGAGAACATTTCCGGAATGAATTATGCTCGCAAACCGAGGTTCCACTTTATATACATACTGAATAAAGATGCTATAATTTCCATCTTTTCATTTCAAATGGATACTCAAAAACTTCCATTAATCAAAGCTTACACAGAAGATGCCAAAAAACTCAGTAAACAATCGACTTGAATCAGAAACCTCCCCCCACCTGGCACTCACTCCCTTATCACCACAATGTGTCTGAAGGTTCAGCACGAATCCTGGCCAGGTCAGGCGTCAGAATAGTACACAAACCTACGAACAATCTGCACACGGTCCTCTTTAATGCTAAAAACAAGAAATCGACCTCAGAAACACGAAACGCAGTTTATAGCATTCCATGCAGTTCATGCACAGCGGTATACATAGGACAAACATTAAAGAGAATCACAACACGTATACAGGATCATGGCAATGCCGTCAGAAGAAAGGACTCACGATCACTGATCTATATGCACACTAACTCAACAGGACATACATTTTACTGGGACAAAGTACGAGTAAGATTTAAGGCCAGTAGTAAAAGTGCCAGAGAGCTGGCCGAATCATGGCTATCAAATGAGAACGCCATCAACAGACACTTGGACATAAATCCAGCATATGCAAACTTAAGACGAACATGTTCATAATAAATACAACTTTACAACCAATACCCCCCCTCCTAATCACACTGACTTAGCCCCCCGCCCACGTAATTTTTTTTCTATATATTGCCTTTGATTCTTGTAAGTCTAATCATTATCCTCTGATGAAGGTCCCTGACAGGGGCTGAATACTCAGGAATTAAAACTACTTTATGATACGTGAATCGCTATTCTGAAACGTTCTGTCCAGAAAAGTCCCATTGTGAAATATGTACATGCTTTTAAAAATAGGCCCATTTTGAAAGAAAATCTGCAAAAGTAACATTAAATAAGTATATTTTTGAAAATAAATGTAGTTATCTTTCAATGGGCCATGCATTTTTTCACAATAGAATAAATTAATTTTTGTGTAATCTGGCAGTATTTCAAAAGTTTTCGATTCACCTCTACATCACTGCAGTTTTGCATGTGATTATTAATCTTATAGTTTTTTGGGTTTTTTTTTTGGTTTTGTTTTTTCATTTCACATTTTGACACAAATGGAATGCCAGAGGAGCAGGCTGGGCATCTGTGCTCATCTCAGGCTTCATTGATAAAGCTTGCGTGTGCACAAAAATAAGTTAGAAATGCTTGTGAGCAACCTTCCGGTTAAACATCTGGAATTATAAAAGTAAACTTCACTTGAGAATGTGTGTATATTTACGACAGCTTTGACTCCCACATACGCAGCATTTTGAAGAAACTGGAAAATGACGACATTCTTGATAAAGTAGGGAAACGCAGGCAAACCGGCCAAATGACACACAACGCACACATCATTATAATATTATAATTACGGTACACAGTAATCCCTCGCTATATCGCGCTTCGACTTTCGCGGCTTCACTCCATCGCGGATTTTAAATGTAAGCACATCTAAATATATATCACGGATTTTTCTCTGGTTCGCGGATTTCTGTGGACAGTGGGTCTTTTAATTTATGGTACATGCTTCCTCAGTTTGTTTGCCCAGTTGATTTCATACAAGGGACGCTATTGGCGGATTGCTTAGAAGCTACCCAATCAGAGCATGTATTACGTATTAACTAAAACTCCTCAATGATATACGATATGCCTTTCTCGCGCGGTGCTTGAGTGTTTGCTTTTCTCAGTCTCTCTCACTCTCTCTGCCTGACGGAGGGGGTGTGAGCAGAGAGGCTGTTTGCACAGAGGATATGGACGCTCCTCTACAAAATGCCGCTTTATCGCGGTGCTTCTGCATACTTAAAAGCACGTATTGATTTTATGATTGTTTGCTTTTCTCTCGCTCTCTCTCTCTCTCTCTCTGACATTCTCTGCTCCTGACGGCGCTCCTTTGAAGAGAAGATATGTTTGCATTCTTTTAATTGTGAGAAAGAACTGTCATCTCTGTCTTGCCATGGAGCACAGTTTAAACTTTTGACTAAAGGGTGTTATTTCATGTCTAGAGGGCTCTAATAATGTTAACAGTGTGGGAGAGTTTCTAAGAGCTTAAAATATATAAAAATAACCATACAAACATATGGTTTCTACTTTGCGGATTTTCACCTATCGCGCCTGGAACACAACCCCCGCGATCGAGGAGGGATTACTGTATTACAAGAATAGCTCCTTGATAAGAATTATAATTTATATCATGAACTGTTATTATAATGTGTGCTAATGTGACAAACATTATATCTCAAAAGTGTTGAATATGATGTACAGACTGTATTTTTACTGAAGAACTTTTTAGTTTTTTGTTTTTTTTTGTTCGTTAGTTTATATCATCTACCTGTTGTCACGTTCTACTGAACTGGCCGACAGGTCCAGGAATATCTCAGCCAAGCTTCACTCTGTCACGCCCGCTGTGATTGATGCCTTTAACCGACCAGCAGGGGGTTACATCCAGTTGTCATATATTGTGGGTGCACAAAAATGCAACATAACATATTTTTGCCAAGATAAAAGAGCAATTTGCAGCAATGTCTTGTTCTGTTAACGTTATCAGGGCACTTTACTGCATTCCTATTGCCATAAGGGCATCTCGAGAATGAAGTTGCTTTTGTTAGCTGTAAGCTGTTACATTCCAATAATGCACAACTCATATTTGATGCCAGGATTAGGCTGACAAACATTATGTCTCCTGTCCATGCAGGTGGCGCAGTGGTAGCGCTGCTGATTTGCAGTATAAGGAGATTGTGGGTTCACTTCGCGGGTCCTCCCTGCATGGAGAGCGCTTTGATTAGTGAGAAAAGCTCTACATAAATGCGAAGAATTATTTGGATTCATTTACTGTATTTGAGGAAAACATAATTTGGCAGACCTCAGCTTTTCATATGTTCTGTGCTATTTGTTGTATCAGCAATCGTGTAATTGTATTTGCTATAGGTTGACGGCTAAGTGCTCAGACGCTGGCATCTTATGTTTTTGCCAGAGCCCCGTAACGCAGAGGAGATGCGCTGTAATGCCACAATTGAACACAGGAGGCAGAGTCTTGACATGTCATGAAGAAGGCTGCCAATGAAAGTCTGCACCGTCGTGATTGCATATGTTTGAGGCTGATTAGTATTGAGGCGTGTTCACGAACGCACATTTACAAGGTGAGTGCGATTCATAAAGGGTAAATTGGGCACAAATATGCTAACCCGCCAGCTTGCATCTGATTTTTTTATGTGTACACATCTTTTTTTTTGCCATGTGCTCATTTTCAAAATTGAATCCACACACTTTTATAAATGAGGTCCCAGGACTACAAGATAATGCTATTTACAAGGACAGTTAAAAAATCAATGAAAAATAAGTTATTATCTGAGCTAACAGGTATACTGCAACAATGCTGTGCCATTTGTGTTTTTAAATGTTAAATAAATGAGAATGTCATGGGAAATGTATATGTTACCTTAATCATACTGTAATGACCCGAAGGCAAGGTAAACTGTTGATGAGACACCCAATAATTGTTAAATGCTTTCCTTATTGATTGCCCTGCTGAATACTAAACCGCTGTCTCAAACTCCCATTGTATGGCCATGAGAGGCGCCACCACCACCGCCAGTGATCAAAAGGTGTCAGGCGTCAGGTGCTGTCCGGCAGTGCAATACCAATCGCGTAGTCTCTCCTGCATAGACGCTTCTCGAGGGTGGTCTCCAAGTAGCTGTCCCGGCCCCTTTTTATGTCACTCATCGGTCACAGCTCCATTCATACTCTCAGCTGCTGCACAGACCTTATATACGGGACATGTCCCATATTTGATAATTTTGTCCCCTGCCCCATAATGACCTTTCAGGGACACCCAAATGCCCCATATTTAGTTCGTTTTCAAATTTCTTAATAAAAATATATTTTTACTACCTTCTTACGGTACTTAGTTGTAACTTTCAGATAAAAAAATTTCTACATACATTTTTCTACAACTTTCTCGCTTTGACATTTTACGAATCCAAATAAAACGTAGACCTCTCCACTGGTCGAAAATTTTGATATTAATTGCTGATTTGGTGTCATATAGTTTTATATATTCTTTATTTATAAATATTATAAACAATACACTTAAACAAATCATACGTGGTTTTAAACACAATTAAATAACAAATACTTCACCGAAAAATTAAACGTTTACGTCACTTATTTCTGCAGATATAAAGCATTAAAGTTAAAATTTTGATTTTTTTCAAAATTGCCGCTATTTTCAAAAAGACATAATTTCCGGCTTTTTGCAAGAAAATTGAGGACTGCGACAAACGCCATTATTTTAGTTGAAAATTTCCTATAGGAAATCCTACATTAGAAAAGTATATCAAAAATTCTGGAGTACATGAAAAAGTAAGCATCATAGAACTGTACGAATGTTCAACTTAATTGTATACATACATTTCAATCCTATTGGGTATCACATTTTCCTTAACCCTAGGTGAAGGGCCCCCCAGAGATCCTGGCCTAGGAGCCCGCTTTAAAATGTGGGGGCTATGGCCCGCTTGCAACTTGTTCAGCCGCTCTGGTTGGCTGAGGACAGTGACAATCAGCGTTTTGCTCTCCAGTAGCGTTGCTGTGCAGTTCAGCATTGCAGCGTACAGCGTCAACAAAGTGTGTTGTTACTACTTGTCACAGCCCACTTTTTTTCCAGCTGCCTCTATTAAATAATAATAATACTGTATGTCTCTGTTGTCTGTATTAAATAAATATTTTCAAATAATTTCACTTTTACAGAACTTGTTTTTAGCTTGTATTAAATCATTTTCAAATGATTTTACTTTTGTTTTCCTCATAATCTATTAAAATCCTTGCTTTATGTTTTTAACTTATGTCTCTACTTTTAAATAATATATTGGTCTGGGTATGTAGGGGGCATAATGTGTATATATATATATATATATATATTTTGATGTATGGCCAGCTGTTCATCCCAGCCAATACCCCCACGCCACCAGGTGGAGCCCTCCCTGCAGTATGGTGGATACCATGGGGGCCGCCAGGAGTCGCTGCAGGGAGGCCCAGAGACTATTTACCTTATGCCCAGGAAGTACGTCATAGTCACATGAACAAAGAGAACGATGTGCTTCCTAGGTGTAGAAAAAAGGATTTTTTATCTGACCCGGAAGTGTTCCAGGTCACATGGACAGAGAGGGTGAAACACTTCCGGGTTAAGCAGTTTATAGGACTGTGAGAAATCCCAGATGGATGAGCTGAGTTGGGAGGCAGGGTGGCTAAGCCTCTGGGAGTTTGGAGGATTGGAGTATTGTATTGTTTATTGAGTATTGTGGAGAAGAGCATGTTTTGTGCACATTATTATTATAATAAATAATAATTGGACTTTTTATCTGGTGTCTGACGAGTGGTCTGAGGGTACAAGGGTGTGAGAAAACCCTAAACTGTCACAATATATATATATATATTGTGATGGACAGCCGGGTCCCATGCTTGGCCGGGACGCCCCTGCTGCATATGTTCCGGGGGAGCCACCATGGGCAGCTTAATACCTCCCCCGGGACGCTTGGTGGCAGCCTCCCTGGGCGATGTTTGTTTCCCAGTCTCCACAACCTGGGAGGGAGCTGGGGTGGCCGCTAGGGGGTGCTGCAGAGACTCGAGAACCCGGTTGGATGAGTCATCAGCCCCACCCGGAGGTGCAATTGGGACCAGGTGGTCAAGCACCTGGATCACTTCCGGGTGGGCTATAAAATGGGCCAGCCTCCACCACTGAAGGGCCAGAATCGGGAGGAAGAGGATGAGGTTGCCTAAGAGGAGTGGTGGTACAAGGTGGAGAGTTGTTGTGTTGGTGAAGTGCTTTTGGGACTGTGTCGGACTGTGTGACTTTTACACGTGCCTCGGCGTAGTCTGTGCCGGGTCGGGCGCTATATAGCATCTTTCACTATATATATATATAGTGTATATATATATTATAGTGTTATACATTTTAAACAATATGTCACAAGAGTTCATTACTGCAGTGTTTAATTTTGTTGTTATGTTTGTGCCTTTTTAGATTTGAGACTGCACTTTCTTTCCTTCTCTTTCTTTGGTTCTTTTTTTTTCTTTTCTTGTGCACATAATCCAATATAATATTTTCTATATTAATATTCTGATTGTACTGAAGCGTATTAGGGCCACGGAGAAGAAACAAAATACAGACACCGTGAAGAAAAAAAAAATGTATGTCGAGAATGATGTCAACATGTCGACTTTAATCTCAGCATAAGTGTCGAGATTAAAGTGGAAATTTTGAGAATAAAGTCTTCATAAACGTCGAGATTAAAGTGAAAATGTTGAGAATAAAGTCGTCATAAGAGTTGAGATTAAAGTGAAAATGTCGAGAATAAAGTCGACATAAGTGTCGAGATTAAAGTGGAAAAGTCGAGAATAAAGTCGTCATAAACATCAAGATTAAAGTGGAAATGTGGAGAATAAAGTCAACATAAGCGTCAAGATTAAAGTGGAAAAGTCAAGAATAAAATTTACATAAATATCGAGATTAAAGTGGACATGTCAAGAATAAAGTCGACTCAAGCATCGAGATTTTTCTATTTCTTTTTTCTTCACTATGTCTATGTTATTATTATTATTATTATTATTATTATTATTATTATTATTATAAGCTTATATTAACCACCTGTTTGTTGTCTGGTACAAATCTTGTAATCAATATTTAACTCACTTGCTATTGTCCAAATGACTTGAAATTTTGCACACTTACTCACTTCCGATGACAATGCATGAATTAATAATCAGTTTCACTAATTGATCAATTAACCAATGTTAATTAAGAAATTACATTTTCATATAAATAGTTCAAGATTTCACCAATAGATAGTGATAGTAACGGATAGAAGAAATATTAAAGGAAGTGTTAAAATATTGATTACAAAATTATACTAAAACAAACCCAAGACTAAAAGTTGAAGATAATATATATACTGTATATTAATACTTTTAAAAACACGCTTATATTAAGTTAAAAAGTGTACTAAAAAGTAAAAAGTCTCTCATACATCACTCGTAAAATTAAAGTGTGGGCACTTTTCATCTTAGCAAAAGCATGCTTTTATTTTACGAGTAATGTATGAGATTCCTTATATTTTACTATCTAGTACACTTTTTAACTTAATATAAGCGTGGTATTTAAAAAGTATTTTTTATACATACTGTACACACACACACACACACACAAATATATATGTGTGTATATATATATATATATATATATATATATATATATATATATATATATATATATATATATATATATAGAGTATGATTTTCCCTCAACATTTCATAGTTAAATTGTATTCATCAAAGCTTCAGCCTCTTAAAGAGATTTCTTTCTTTCTTTTTTTTTTTTTTTGCATGCGGCTTTGCTTCACTGCTCAGTCTAAGCCTATTAGAAGAGATAATGAAGAAGCCAGACAGCAAAACTTTCAGGTTTATTATCGAAAAACCGGAAAAATCCGCTTTATTTTGATATTTAATCGGTATGTCCTGAAAACAAGTTCTTCAGGCAATTTCACTTTTCTTTTTTGTTTTGTCGACATTTCACAAATAAGTCACTTTAATGACTGATGCGTGACATATTTGTCCAGACAAAGAGAATGTTTGTGTTCCATTTATTTGAAAAGATAAAAAGGCGTGCAAGGAATGCGGTCTTTCTTTAACGTAACAAAGCACTGCTGAGAACACGTTTTGTTTCTTGAGAACGGACCGGACTTCTTAAGTTTCGTTTCTCCGCTACCACGTCTACTAGAACTGCTTCGTTTTCCGTCCGTTTCATTCATTCCATGCAGCCCGGTTTTGGGGGCACCGTGAGTGCTGCAAATAGCATCACAAACCACCTAAGTCATGTCAGTCAGTCTGTCTGTCTTCATGAATTACCGCTGCTCACACTGCGCCGAATGTGTTGATATTTGCTACAGGTGTCATTAGAGGGAATCTGTTGGCAATTTTTAACATTTTAATTTGAGTTTTCTCGTCTGCGGAGCGTATTTGTGAACATTTTACAAGCGCTGGCTTATGGGTCCACATGCTCTCGGACAGACAATGGAGATATCACCTGAACGCACAGCAGATTCGGAATTATGCTGCGTTCGATTTCAAGTGGGAAGTCGGAATTTCCCAGACACTGATTGGAATTTTCAACTCTAACGCCCCCTTAAGTTGCATTTCCAATTCGTAAACTCCGGGCTGGTCTGTAAAGTCCAAGGTTGTCCGACTGCAGATCATGCCTGTTTAACCGGTCTCCACCGCACGTGCCTACTGTTGCGTCCTGGCCTTTGGATTTGCTTAACCCTCGAAGCTTCTGCGTTGTGATATATATGCAACGTGCCGTACAAACCTGTTGTACCGATTAGTACACACAGGACTATCCAAATACCTTCTTTATTACAGAAAAACCTCTGTCATACAATATCCTTCTGGGAACTCTCCTCCCATCCCTCTCCCAGTTCTATTTATATTTGTACAGTGCCACCTACTGTAAACTGTTCAAATTAAATAACATTAATAACACAACATAACATCTCCCCTGTCCAAAGCTTGCTGTTAAAAAAAACGGAAAATAACACACAAAAAAAAACAGACTAATCTGTTTGACTTGCGTTACGATCCTGTCTCATATTCTTTTAACCACACAGGACGGCGGCATAGGCGGCTCTTCAAGGTGGACTTCTCATTTCCTTCAGGGACCAACAAAGCAAGTGGTTTCACTGTCGGAATCGGAGGTGGAAAACACCAAGGGACAAATCCCCATGTGACTCAAGTGAGCAGCAGGAGGCGCACCAGAGGATTGATCCGCGGCTCATCATTTGCCGCATCTGCACTTTACCATTCACTAAGCACGTAGCTGATTTCTCCAATTTCGTCAAGTACAGGCAGGTGATTACTGTAATGTGGCAATCCTTTAGACTCAAGGGTAGGCAATTTTACTCACACTGTGTCCCCCTTTGCCAGTAACGGGACACGAGCTCCTCTTCTATCATCCTTGTAGTTCTTCATCTTATTCTGTTTAGCAGCAACTCGTTGTCTTATGCTTGCATCGTCCAGTCCAACAGATGTTGACAAAGGCAATACGTTCATTTTGTTACGCATCTTGCAGTTCAAAAGCTGCAATACTCTCCGCAGAAATTACATGCCCCAAAAAATGAAGGGACGACTGCTTGAAATGACATTTGTTCTTGTTTAATTTAGCCCTGCCTTCTCCAAGCATTCTGAGAGGTGAAGATCATGTTCAGTAACCGTGGATCCATAGATAATAATATCATCAAGGTAATTGTGGACACGTGGAAGATGACGAAGATGACACGACAAAAACGGAAAATGATCATTATGTGTTATAAATGCAGTCAGGTTCCTGCTCTCCTCCTGTAAGAGCACTTGATGGTACGCATTTGCAAGCTCTATAGTGGAGAAGATAGTTGCACCTCGTAATTGAGAAAGTGGTTCCTCAATGTGCGGCAGTGGAAAAGAATCAACAGTAACAGCCTTATTAGGCTCACGAAGGTCCACACATATAAGCGTATGCCACCAGATTTCCTTTGTGTGACGCATTGGTGATCCTAAATTGGCCCTAGTGTGTGCTTGGTGTGTGGGTATGTGTGTGTGGGCTGGCACTCTTCCCGGGGTTTGTTTCTTGCCTTGCGCCCTGTGTTGGCTGGGATTGGCTCCAGCAGACCCCCATGACCCTGTAGTTAGGATATAGCGGGTTGGATAATGGATGGATGGACTTCTATTGGTGATACTTACAGAGAAGCATCCACGGACTCAATAATTCCCGCATCTAGCAAGTAGCGAGTTCAGCAGAAACAGCAGTCCAGACCAATATAGGCAAGCTCCTCAATCTCTGCTGCACCAGCGGAACTTCTGGCCGGATTCTTACCTTATGTACAAACCCTTTTGCACATCCTAGGCCTCTGAATGGAGTTGGAAGGCAACTGTCGCACCAGGACTGGTGGGGTAAGTACTGTATTACCTTCGATGCGCAGTTTCAAAGATGTAACTAAGTCCATGCCTAGTAAAGGGGCATCGGTTTGAATGATGAAGAAAGTAGCTGGTACCGTGACAGCTGCATATGAAACTTGGGCTTGGAGGCATCCTGTGACAGGTAGTTCAGTTTTGGAATAACAGAGCAGGCGTACGGGAGGTGCAGATAAATTACAAGTAAATACCAAAATACTCGTTACATAACCTGCTGGGTAAAATGGATACAGATGAGCCCGTATCTACAAGGAGACGCACCAAATACGGTTTACAATCATTTGCTTGAATTGTAACAGCACATGGATTTTTTTCCAGGCCGGTTTGTACCATCATTCACACACAAAATGGTAGTTTCTGGAATCTCAATACCCCGCACTCGGTCTTGTGAAGTATAGCGACATACACGAGAAAAATGTCCAGATTTCCCGCAGCTTCTCCACGTAGCCGGACACTCTGGAGCATTTGCAAGATGTGCTTTGGATCCACAGCGGAAACATGACTGATTCTTATTGGAGGTAATAGAAGTGCCAGAACTAGGCAGTACGCAGGCCTGGCCATCGCAGAGTCGTGTAGATAACATCGTGCTTTGAACTGCATCGACTGAAGCTGGAGAAGAGGCCGTCAGGATCCCCTCTTGGTTTTTAGCTGCTTCAATTTGCGAAGTGAGCATCACCACTTTTTCAAGAGTGAGGTCATGTTCGGATAATGACTTCTCACAGACACGTTGACAGGCTGCCTTTACTACCTACTGGTCCCGTAACATTTCATCAGTTTGATCTTTAAAGTCGCAGGTAGATGCAAGATCTCGTAACGCAAAAATATACTGAGCCACAGTTTCGTCATGTCATTGGGATATACTACGAAATTTATGGCGTTCAACAACCACATTGCCCTTGAGCAGAAAATGCGCCTTAAACGCAGCTATAGCCTCTATGTATGTGTTACCTGTTCTTGGTAACGTATAGAAAAGTCTGTGTGTTTCAGTGCCCAGACAGTGCAGTAGAAACGCTCGTTTCATTGCTTCTGTCCACGTGTCTCCATCTGCCCCAATAACAAGCAAATCATTTTCAAATAGTTTCATCCACGTATCAAACGGAAAGGTGGGCTCTCCTGGACAGGGAAGAAAAGCAGCTGGTAGTGGAACAGTAGAGGCATCCATCATTGCTTGGAAATGTCCTCGTCTCCAGTATTGTTGTATTAATTAGTACCTTCTTTATTACAGAAATACCTCAGTCATACAATCTCCTCTCATCCCTATCCCAGTTCTATTTATATCATATTTGTACAGTGCCACCTACTGTCCAAATTAAATAACATTAATAACACAACATAACAAAACTGCCATGAAGGAGTAATGCAAACACTCTTGAGTTCTTGATGTTTTCTCTTTTTTCTATTAATAGTCTGAAATATTAAACAGAGAACATAAAAAGTGACGATTCAAGCTCTGTGATTCCTCCTCCTCTCACAGTAACATAACGAATACCGGGAGAGGCGCACTCTGATGACTTACGTAACACAACAAACAGAGTAGGGAAATATTACAGGACCACAACAGGAAAACATACAACACAGTGAATGTTATCAGGATTTGGTGAAGCTCCAAACAACTAAACTTTCCATTTTATACACCTGCTACACCTGGTTACAAAAGTTAGGCAGGTTTCATTTCGAAATTCTACGCGTAGCGGTCATAACTAATTCCTACTTACGTACATATATACGGCCATAGCCTGCAGCTCGGTCGCCATGTGAGGCGGAGTTGCGTCCCCCATCACCACGCCTCCCACGTAATTGACTGCCTGCCCATATAAGGCCCTCTGTCAGCAGCAATCCAAGCTGTGAGAAAACAGTAAAAAGGAGGCGTGTCAGACGTCGTGGTACATTTTCTGATGCAGCTAGACGGAAACAACTTCGTGACACTGCCGCCAAATACTCGCAGAAAAATCCACAAGTTAATAGACACACTGTCACTAAATACTCGCGGGCTAATCCATAAGTTCATAGCGACTGTAGCGAGTTCCTCTTAAGTTGAATGAGGAGCCCACCACACACAAAAATCTCCTACTCTTAGGAAAATGAATTCAATTAGGAACAGAAACCGACAGAACCTTAGCCCCAATTTCATATCCTCAGCTGTAGTTGGATTTTGTGAATTTATAAGAGAAAAGGAAATAATCACCCCAACGATTCTTTAAACAATCAAAATATATATATATATATATATATACTCAGCAAAAAGAAACGTCCTCTGACTTTCAACTGTTTTTACTTTCAGTAAACTTAATGTGTAAATATTTGTATGAACACTAAAAGAGTCAACACCATAAGACATAAACTAAAAATGTTTCACAATGTGTCCCTGAATGAAGGGAGGCTCAAAATAAAAAGTACCAGTCAGTATGTGGTGTGGCCACCAGCTGCTTGAAGTACTGCAGTGCATCTCCTCCTCATGGACTGGACCAGATTTGTCAGTTCTTGCTGTGAGATGTTACCCCACTCTTCCACCAAGGCACCTGCAAGTTCCTGGACATTTCTGGGGAATGGCCTAGCCCTCACCCTGCGATCCAACAGGTCCCAGACGTGCTCAATTCCTTCGACGATAAACACAAATCTGTCCATCACCCCTGGTGAGACAAAACCGTGACTCATCAGTGAAGAGCACTTTTTGCCACTCCTGTCTGGTCCAGCGAAGGTGGGTTTGTGCCGATAGGCGGCGTTGTTGCTGGTGATGTCTGGTAAGGACCTGCCTTACAACAGGCCTACAAGCCCTCAGTCCAGCCTCTCTCAGCCTATTGCGGACAGTCTGAGCACTGATGGAGGGATTGTATGTTCCTGGTGTGACTCGGGAAGTTGTTGTGGCCATCCTGTACCTGTCACGCAGGTGTGATATTCAGATGTACCGATCCTGTGCAGGGGTTGTTACACGTGGTCTTCCACTGCGAGGATGATCAGCTGTCCTTCCTGTCTCCCTGTAGCGCTGTCTTAGGCGTCTCACAGTGCGGACATGGCAATTTATTGCCCTAGCCACATCAGCAGTCCTCATGCCTCCCTGCAGCATGCCTAATGCACGTTCACGCAGATGAGCAGGGACCCTGGGCATCTTTCTTTGGGTGTTTTTCACAGTCGGTAGACAAGTCTCTTTAGTGTCCTGCGTTTTTAGAACTGTGACCTTAAATGCCTACTCTCTGTAAGCTGTTAAGGTCTTAACGACCATTCCACAGGTGCATGTTAATTAATTGATTATGGTTAATTGAACATGCATGCAATTGAAGATCTGTAAAGTTATTTGGATTTTAAAACATTATTGTTGAAATACACAGTCCTGAAAAAGGGACGTTTCTTTTTTTGCTGAGTATATATTATAAATCAAACAAAACAATAAACACCCTTTAAAAAATCCTTAACTAATCTATAATAACTATACAACTCCCTTAAACACTTTATAATATATTACCCAGAAAACGGTGAAAAAAGAAACAAAACGAAAGAATGCAAGAAAGAAGGAAAGAAAGAAAGCAAGGTAAAGAAACGGAAAGAATATCTTATTTATAAATGGCGCAAATGTATTCACATGTACTTAACCTATATTACAACTATATACACATATAAATTAGACACCAAGACACACAGAATCCCCACACATTCCCCAGTCCTTTATCTGAACTTTGTTTTAAAAGTTTATAATCACACGGCCTGGGAAGTCTGCAGTGAATCCAGCGACCAATCCTGATGTGCGCCACGGACACGTTTACTTAATTTACATGTAAAGAAGTGATCTCACTTGCTCAGTGACAGTTCATTTAATGAAGAATGAAGTCCGTCTCACCCGGGTGACTCGGTGTTACCGTCCATCCATGGCCGACGCCCGCTCCACAACAGACAAGTAAAGCCGTGAACTCCGAATATCCCTTTTAGGTTAGCAGGCACCCCTTCTCGTGCACTCAACCATCCTTTTTAAGGCGTCTTCCTTGCTTTACCCCTGGCTGCTTCTTTCCATTCACTTCCCAGCTCTTTATTTAAACAGTTTTCCTTCTCACTTTTCCGCTCCTTCTCTCTCTTCTCCCTTTTCCTTCAAAATACGCGCCTCCTTGCCTTTTTGCAGTCAGTTCCCCTTACGTCACACCATGGTACGTTTAGCAAGGGCCCACAGGCGTGGTTTGGCCCCCAATTCTTTTAAAGAGATATCCCACAGACAGTTAATTACTGGAACATAATCTCTAAAAGGAAGCACGTGGCAAAAACAGTTAAAAGCACATAATAAAAAAATATGTGACAACGGTTACAAGACACTGTCGCTAAATACTCGCAAGAGATTCCACAAGTTCATAGACACGCTGCCGTTAAATCCACAACTTAATACCAGGAATGCCTGTTAAACATCTTAGATTCATGAGTACTGATTTGGGTAGTCAACACTTCCATGAATGAAACCTGTTATCTTTACAACGGTTCACAAACACGGAATGTAACTTCAACACAACATGTCCTCCAAATACGAACCTGATTGAAAAAAATAATGATAATCAAATCCTTGATGTCAGCAACACTCATAACAGTCACAAAACAATTACATTGACAATCATGTTATGTTATTTTTAAAATGTTTCCTTTTCTTTTTCATAACTTCTTTAACACATTACTTCTCTGCTGTGAAGCCCGGGTATTTTGCTAGTTAAAGATATTAGCCAGACTGTGGAAAGTCAGAGTGTATAATAAACTTGTCTGCAAACATTATATTGGCGACATACAGAGAGACAGCAACAGGCACGCGCCAATTGCAGGCATCAACCCCGTCAGTGTGTGAGGTGAGGCTCCACTAGTCGCTGCTGTGTCTCACGTTTCTCCCATTTATTTGAACAGGAAATGTGCAAATTCAACGATTTTAACTATACAAATGATAGAAATTATTGGAATCATACAGAAAACAAATTTATAGCACAGACCAGTAGACAAATTTATGTTATCATTATTATTATTTTTTTTACTTTTCATGATGAGGCAGAGTCTCACCTGCCTCCCCTGACCGCATGTCCCTGGGGCAGGGGGGGCAGCGTCAGTCCTGGATGTAGTAACTGCAGCTTTCTGTTCCAAACAAGGTTATTATAATGAAAACTGTAGTACTAGGGTGTTGTACCGTTTTAGCCATTATGAATGTAGTGAAAGTGAAGCAAAATGACACCTTTTATTGGCTAAAATTACATCTTGCCTGATGAAAGGGCTTGAGTTGCCTCGAAAGCTTGCATATTGTAATCTTTTTAGTTAGCCAATGAAAGGCGTGATTTTGCTTGACTTTTCAATATAATGAAAACTAAAACTATTGATTAAAAAAAAAGCATTTTCGTAAACTGAAATGATATAATTAACAAAACCAAAATGAAGAATTAAAACCAAACTAAACTATTAAAGTAGCTGAAACTGAAATGAAATAGTCATTATCCAACCCACTATATCCTAACACAGGGTCACAGGGTCTGCTGAAGATCTATCTATCTATCTATTGTGGAGGACTACCGGCTTTCCATGCCGGTCCGCACCCCCAGGCCGCCAGGAGGAGCTCTCCCGACAGCAGGATCATGCCCCGAGGTCCAGCAGGGCATTATGGACCTTGTAGTATTTTTACAGAATCCTGCTGGATACCTTGAGGGCCACTAGTAGTCGCTGTGGGGGGGCTTTTGGGCTCTTTTATGCCCTATGACCCGGGAGTACGTCATGGTCACGTGACAGGAACGAAGAACGTGCTCCCGGGTTAAAGAAAAGGACTGATTGCCCTGACCCGGAAGGAGTAAGGAACTATGGACTGTCGGGACAGGAATACCTCCGGGTCAGGGGCTATAAAAGGACGGTGCCTCAGTCCAGACACCGAGCTGAGCTGGGAGGAAGGGTGGCTAAGTGTCTGGGCGAGGAGGAGACTTTATTGTGTTGGTTTATTGTATGAGTAGTGTGGAGGGTGCTTGGTGCACAGAAGAACAAAATAAAAGGTTCTGGACTTTTACCTGGTGTCTGGAGTTGTACCTGAGGGTTCAAGGGTGCACTACTGCCCCCTACTGTCACACTATCTATATCTATATATATATATATATCCATCTGAATTATTTGGTGTGTTATTTTTTCTTTATTTTAATCTGTTGGTCTGCACTGTTTATATTCTAGCATGTCATTTAAAGCGCACATTACAAAGTTGTCCAAATCAGGTTTCTTCCATCTTATAAATGTTAGGAAATTAAGGTGCTTTCTAAATAAACAGGATTCTGAGAGATTAATTCCTGCAATTATTTCTAGTAGGATTGAGTACTGCAATGCGATCTGCACTGAGTGTTCTTTATACAGCCTAAAGTTAATCCAAAATGCTGCTGCAAGAATTATCACAAGAACAAGAAAATACAAACACATCACTCCAGTTCTGAAATACTTACACTGGCTCCCAGTTAAGTTTTGGGAAGATTTCAAAATCCTCCTTTTAACATATAAAGGCTTAATTGTCCAAGGCTTAGCTTACTTGTAAGAACTTATCATGACTTACAAACCAGAACGCAAAATTGAGATCTCAAGATGCCGGTCTGCTTATGATTCCAAGGATTCATTAAATAACAGTGGGAGGTCGCGCTTTTAGTTACAGAGCCCCTAAACTGCGGAGTGGTCTGGCTGCTACAATAGAAGATGCCCTTTCAGTCTCAGCTTTCAAATCCCAGCTGAAGACTCACAGCTTCAGTTTAGCACACCCTGACTAGAGCTGCTGATTAACTGTACAGACTTAATCCGTGTTGTTAGACATTAGCACTAAAACATAAGTAACATGATAGTTATAATTTGTTACCAACCCTCACCTATTCTGTTTCCTCTACTCGGTACTCATATGTGGCACTTGGTGCCATGGCCCACCAAGTTGTTTTGCCGGCCTAAGGTAAAATCAGACTGGATAGAGGGGTTGTAAGAGCCATTTCCTAGTTACATAAGATACATAAATGTTTTACCATATGCATAATCTATGGGAGGTTCTTATAACCCCCATTTGATTAATTGAATTGGTATATTTTAGCTGTTTCTAACTTCTCTGACTAAATATTATTCTCAATTAGTGATCAGCCTTGCCATGTGTAATCTTGTAGAGGGCACATGGTTTTAAACCGTGCCTTTTGTGCCTATCCTGCCTTGTGTACCTTGTGTGCGTGTTTTGTGTGCCAAGTGACATGTAAGACAAAGCTCTTAATTAAATGTGCTGCTCCATACATTTAAAGCGTACAGAAGAAGAAGTTAAGAATCTTTAAGTATCGAAACAACTAAAGTTTTACAAGAAAAGCTAAGTTTAGAGAAGATACATTTTGTTCTTTTTTTTGCCTTTTATTCTATGTGAGTAACAACTTTTTCCTTAATTCTTATTTGTTTAGAATTTTCACTAAATATTTTTAAACGATCTTTTGGACTGATAGATTTCTTTCAGCACGTGTTTTGCCCGTGCTTGAACTCGCCTTACACTCCTGCGGCTACAGGGTCCTTTCATTGGATTGTCTGGTCCATATATTTGTCTGTCTTTTAATTTTCCAATATATCAGTGTTTTTAATTTTACATATCTGTTTACTGTTTCTGGTTATTTTGTCGTGTCGGGAAAAATAAGACAACTTGTAAGGAGTATGGCTTGTTATTAAAGCAAGAAACCTCAGGTAATTCAAGGTATAAGTCTGGGTAGTGTAGTGGCCGGTCTGGGTAAGGGGTCTGCCGTTACAAGACAACTTCCCACTTTGAATTCAGTTCTGTTTTGTACTCAACCTGTACACTTCTGTGCTACCAAACCTCGATTTTTCCAGCCTTATTCAAGTATGCAGGCGGCTGCCTTAAACATCTTTTTGTGTCACGGTCTTTGATTTTATACTGCGTACAATTTTTTGAATTTCCAAGACATATCAGGTCAATACTTTCGATTAAGATGAAGATCAAGGTTCTTGCCCCACTAGTTCATGAATAATCACATAACAGACATACAGTGATTCCTTCTCAATCACGGGGGTTGCTTTCCAGAACCCCCTGCGAAAGGTGAAATCCACGAAGTAAAAACCATATGTTTATATGGTTGTTTTTATATATTTTAAGCCCTTATAAACTCTCCGACACTCTTATAAACATTCCCCGCACAGTTATATAGCATAAACCCTTTATATTCTCTTAGATATTAGGTAAGATTCCTTGAAATTATGTATGTAAAGACACTGTTTATATATAGTAAAACCTAAATGTTATTTTAAAGATATCGAGCATCTCGGATATCACATATGTTACAGCCATTACGATAGACAGTATAGACAGGCACCCTGCAGGGGCCCGTGGTCACCACCATGAGGAGCCCCAATGCCTTGGGGACCTGTTACCTCAGCACTTCCGCCACACCAGGAAGTGCTGGGGAGAAGATTAAGGAGGACACCCGGTGAGCTGCCGGGAGAACAGCCGGCACTTCCGCCACGCTGGGGCGTGACCAACGGGGGAGTGCCGCAAGCCACCTGGAGCTCATCCGGGAGCATATAAAAGGGGCCGTCTCCCTTCATTCAAGGCTGGAGTCGGGTAGAAGCAGGGCGAGGCAGAAGAGAGTGTGGAGGCGGCCCGAAGAAAGGCATTGTGTGGCAAGGACTGTGTGTGTTGGGGGTTTGTGCACGTGACTAAGTCTTAGTGACTTATAAATATTGTAAATAAATACGTGTGGTGGTGAATTACAACATGTTCGCCTGTCTGTGTCCGGGTCGGCTCCACAATATGTACAATGCAAGGAAAATTGCATACAGTAAAATGTGTGTACAGTTAGACTAAATGTACGTACATGTACTAAGTATGTAGAAAATTAGTTATGGGTGCTCACCAACAATGACACGCCGACTTGTCTGATAATGATGAGTTTAATTTTAACAAAGGAGAGCGTTACAGCTCTTCTAAAGGAGCCTCTTCAGGCGCGTCGTCTGGAGTTTCTTCTTCCACTCAAGGTGTTCTAGGCAGTGTTTTGCGGGAAAGGAACATCATTATGGGCAGTTCCTGTCGCTGCTTTTTCATTTGTGTAAGGAGGTTTTTATACACTTTCGTGGCGTCGTCAAGCGCATTTCTAAATTGCAAAGAACGAATCATTTGTGGGTCCCATTCATCAACCGATGTCTGGAGATCTTTTGCCATTCGTAGACATTTGAGAGTTAGGCCGGCGTCTTCTTCCTGTGCTGGGTCCTCTTGTTCCTTATCTTCCTCGCTCGCTGACTTGGTCATCTCGGCCAAATCTTCGTCGCTCAGCGTCTCGGAGTGGGCATTGAGCAGCTCATTGACGAAAGTTAACTCTTTACACAGCGAAACACGTTGATGCTGAATGAGCAAGACGAGATTTCCTGGTTAACGCAAAGCGGAATCAAATTCTGTGCTCCGTCGCTGAGCCAATCAGCACCCAGGAACTTAACTGCGTGCTCTGATTGGGTAGCTTCGCCAATAGCATCCCAAACCAACTAAGGAAGCATGTACCAGAAATAAAAAGACCCATTGTCCACAGAAACCCGTGAACCAGTGAAAAATCTGCGATATATATTTAAATATGCTTACATATAAAATGTGTGATAGAGTGAAGCCATGAAAGTCGAAGCGTCATATAGCGAGGATTACTGTATAGTTCTTAACATTTAAATTTTTTATATAAGATGGGTGCTAATTAAGTATAAAAAATACAATTTGAATAGCTTAGAAACCAAGCAAGTGACTTGCTGTGTGGCCATCGCAGCAGCCAATATCTTTTACTGTAAGTTTTGACTCAAAGGCCAAAAATGAGAGGAATGTGGGGTAAGGTTGGAAGTTTCGGGGACTATTTGGGGACTATCTGGGACCCTCAAATGCCTGTGTGCAAGCATAGTGGTTCACATGCTTGATTGCCAAGCTATTTGAAGTCACATAATCATTCGTTGAAATATGTTTCCTTTGGGAAAAGCACATCTGACATGGTCTGCATAATCATTAAGCTAGCAGTGCTCAGCATAGTAATAATTAATAGATGGTGTAAGAGACGGCCGGCAGCTCAACCCAGCCGGGACGCCCCGAGAATGGAAGGATGGGGGAAGGCAGCTTTTGAACACTGCCTCCCCCAAGACGCTAAATGGCAGCTCCTCTGAGGCCTCATGCATAACGGCGTGCATAGAATTCGCACTATAACATGACGTAAGCACAAAAGTCAAAATGTGCTTACGCACAGAAAAATCTAGATGCAGGAATCTGTGCGTACTCCTACTTCCATGTTCGTCCGCTACATAAATCCCGGTCAGCGTGAAAAGTAACGCACGTGCACGTGCCTGCTGTCCTGCCCCAATTCCTCCCAGAATTACACCTCTTTGAATATGCAAATCAATATAAATAGCCCCTAAGCTCAGCGTTCTGTGAAAAGACAATGGGAAAAGCACAGGAGGAATATAAGAATTTCAGCAAATACCAAGTGGAGGCAAAGGAAAAACATAGTATTTGTTGGTTTAAACACTGGTATAATCAACAAAAGAAAGATGATTGACTGACATAGCGTGTTGGAGAAACTTGAAAGCTCAAGTTCACAAAGTCGCACAGTGCCGGAAATAAAAAAGAAGTCTTATATCAATGTTGCCATGAAAAGGCGAGTTGTAGCCCACCGTCTGAGTGTCATATGAAAGCTTATTAGGGTACAGAGAAAAAAAATAGGCACACAGTGGGGAAAAAAGCACGAAATGTCAACTTTAATCTCAAAATTTCCACTTTAATCACATAGTTTATTTTGTCATTAAAGTAGAACATCATAAACTTCATCTTAAAATCATTTAATTTATTAGTTTCTCAAATCCTATTGTAACTAAAGTAGCATGTTAAATGCTTTGTTTTGTATTTGATCTTCTATGTGCTCTATGTGTGTGAATCACTACGTGCTTCCGTTCTTTCTCTTTCTCCGACAGAACACAGAATCCATTACATTCGTGATATTACAGCTCTCTGAATAATTAAAATACTGAGATGTATACGTGACATCATTTTCATGATGATTGGAATGAAAGCATGTTATTAAATATCGGAACATGGCCATCCGTGACCTTCGATGAAATAATTTATTGTAGCAGTACTGTCTCTTTCAAACATACTAACTTCCAATTCCTGTCCTTACTTTTCTTTCTCCAAATACCCAATCGCCACACAATCAGCTCTGTAATAGACGTTAAGCCATCTGTAAGCTTACAGCGACGATTCTTCAAAACGTTTAAGGAACATTGAAATATCTTCATAGTACATGTTTAATTATTCTATCCGTCTATCTTTCCAGTGTCGTGCCAGCCTCAGTAAATATACAGCGCGAGGCAGGAACAATACGTGAACTTGCTAGCGAGGTGGCACCGTGTCCTCACATGTTTACTTATTAACAATACAGATTATTTAAATGAAGTAAAAGTTTTATCTGTATAATATAATCAACATAATTTGCTGCATTTCATCTTAAAAATGATATCGTCATCATATGTAAATACGCTCTTTATAAAGTGGCGCAGGTTGTGCGATATTATAACTGTAGTGCAAGTTTACAGTGAGGTGATTGTACTTATAAGTCCTAACAGTTCTACAAGGTGCAATGGATTGAGTGCATTTAAAGTTCTTGGGATGAAACTGTTTCTGAACCGCGAGGTCCGTACAGGAAAGGCTTTGAAACGTTTTGCCGTGGCCGATTACCGATTATTCTCTTTCCGATCGGCTGCTGCTGTGAATCCCCACTCTGATACAGTGATATAAATACTCTGAGTGGTGCAATGAGAGTAATACGGAAAAAGATAATCTGCTGTGGCAACCCCTAACGGGAGCATCTGAAAGAAGAAAAAGAAGGTGCAGTGAGAGTAACAACGCTAAAGCAGTTATGGTATTTAGAATAGTTTGGCCATTCCGTGGACCATTATATTGTTACAGGTTAATTATAATCAGATGCATTAAACTAATAAGCAATATGCTGCTAATTTCAGTGTATTTATAAAGCCGAGTCAGTAATGTGGATCTGAAAAAGAAAGATAAACCACACAGGAACAGTAGCACTGCTTTGACGCTGGGTGCCGCCAGTCTGCAAAACCGAGCGGAGAACTTGCGTACGACAGGGTATGAGGTACCGTGGAAATGTGCATAGCGTTATGCCAAGTTTAGGTTTTATATATTGCGATTTGAACGTGGAAACGTTCTTATGAAACATTTCTGTGCGTATGCACCATTTATACATGAGGCCCCTGGTGTGTATCGGTGCCCCTTATTCCCACAGGGCATCCTGGGGTTTGGAGTTCGATATCTCTGCCCTGTTGCGTGGTGCCAGGGGGTGCTGTGGAAGGACCTGGGAAGTCCTGCTTCCCTTATTGCCCGGAGGTACAAGGAAGTCACTAGAACAGAAGTCCCAAAGTATTTCTGGTCTGATTAAAGAACTTGAATTTTCCATCTGACTCGGAAGTGTGGCAAGTCACGTGGGAGGAATACCAGAAACAATTCTGGGTCAAGGACTATATAAAGGACTGCTGTGAACCCAGCAAGTGAGCCAGAGTCAGGTGGAGGTGGACGAAGCTTGCTGGGAGGTGTGGTGGAGAAGAGAATTGCATTTATTATTGAGAATTTTAATTACTAGCTTGTTTAGTGTGTCTGTGGTGCTTGGAGGCACTGTTTATAGAAGATAGAAGAATTAAAAATCTTCTTATTGCTTTTATCCTGTGTCCAGAGCATCGGTCTGTTGGGTTTAAAGGGGCAACAGTGCCACCTAGTGTTCCTTTGTGCATACCCAAAAGGAAGAGGTCTGGTGGTGTCAGATCCAGCAACTGTGGTGGCCAAAGCCCCTTTGAAATTACCCTGTTGCCAAAGACGGATTCAGTTTCTGCCATGCTCCTTGCTGATGTGTGACACATTTCTCAATCTTGCTAGAAGTAACCTTCCATTAACTCACGATCATCCAGTTGATTCTGACATCGCTTAAATGAATTTGTGACCCAATAGGTTCACACCATGAAGACATGCTGCTCAATACTGTACACCACCATCTTGAGAAGTTGAGTGACTGAGTCAAGGGGTACAGGTAGTATGCACCCAGAAGTTGCAAATGGAGGTTAAAAGTCACAATGGCTGTCTGGCACCTACCTCATCGCTCTGACGTGGGGGCATCCCAGCTTGTTCGAAGCTCCATATACTGAGGAGCACATTGCACGTTGTTTCGTTCAGATTGCTTCATCCTAGCAAGAGTTATTACAGAATATTCGGGGCCTCCGTCAAGTGAATCTCACTGTACCTCCTGCTTGCTTGACTACCATGGGCTTTAGAGCTTTCAGTCGAGTAGCCTTTCGCCTCTAGAACTCTCTCCCACAAGACATTCGTAATATCGACTCTCTTCCTATCTTTTAATCTTTTTTTAAAACACATCTTTTTAAGCTGGCTTATTCTGTCTGATGATTTTAGCTGATAAATTCAAATTCAATTTTATTATTCTATTTATTCTGTTTTTGTTGTATTGTAATATTTTATTAATTTTATGTTGTGACTGTTGTTGTTAATGTGCTTTGTAAGGTGTCCTTGTGTTCCTTGGAAATAGTCTATAAATAAAATAAATTATTATTATTATTATAAAAGTATCTGTGATTTATTTTATTTAGGTAAATTCTTACTGAATCTCGTAAACCAATAAAATTAAAGAAAAGTACATTCCAGCAGCAGTAATTGGTTAATAATTAAGAATGTGTATGAAATGAAAACCAGCAGTCACTGTGGCCCTCCAGGATCTGATTTTTGGTATCCCAGAGCAGTACGGATGGGAGAGTTGTGGAGAGACATTTGTTTTAATCCTCTCACAATATTTCTTGTTTGCAATACTTGATTTAAATTGATTTATATGACACACGTGTGCATGGGAGACAGTTTACAGGTTCAAAAGTAAGTGTTTTTCAGGGGTTGCCACTGTCCAGTAGCAATCTCTCCTTAATTCTCTCTCTGCAGTCCCACATCAGAACCCACCTTTTAATGACATCACTTCCGCCTCCCAAGAGCCCGGCTGATGATGACATCACGTCCGGTTCTGGCTCACGCAAGATCCCACTTCTTCCTGTTCTCGTGATATAAATCTGCCACCATTACGTCCTACCTCAGTTCCGTTTGAACTTCTGTCTGTAAAGACGATTTTTTTATTTTGCATTTTTCTTGTAAGTGTATGGGGATGCAATTCCTCAAACCTTTATGTTCGTGATTGAGTCTTATTACAATGAATGATGATTTTTTTAATTTAATAACAAATCTGCTTACAAAGAATGCAAGTAAACAAACAGTAAAACATTAAACATGGACTGTGGTTTACCAAGTATGAGCCAGTGAGGATTTCTATATTGCTTGTTTTATTGCTCCAAATGGGTTGTGAATATTTTGTGAGACCCCAAAGAGTCTGGGGGACGGGGGGTTATTTCCCGTTAGTGTCATCAAACTCTGGACCTCCTTTATTGTATTGTTGTTTCTCATATAATTGAGTAGTGCAAAGAAGTGTTTTAACAGATGACGTAGAACATGAAACACATACCTCAACAACAACAGACATTTTGAAAATATATATTTAATCACATTTTATTTCAGAGCCGTAAACATTTTCTTAAGCTAGATAGATACTTTATTAATCCCAAGGGAAAATTCACAAAAACTTTTATCTTTGCACCACCTCGGCTGCCCAGATATCGTCTTCTTACCTCGTCAGGTAAATAGGGAACCACACTGGCGTGGGCATTTCTTCTCAGTGCTTTAAGTTGACTATTTGAATAGGCGAGTCTCGGCGTGTAAAAATCCATGTCAAGTAGTAAAAATAGTAAAAAGTGTCCAGGGAGCGATTCCACGTAAAAGAAAGTGGTAGAAGTGATCAGTGAAATAGAGAAAAATAGAAAAAAAAAGTAAAAAGATAAAGTCATACACGGAGCTGCTGGAATGGCTGCCACTCGCTGCAGCGCAGGAAATTTTTTCAGAAAATCCAGAAACCCGAGATGCAGGAATAAGGTTGGACTGTCACAGTCAAAGCAACTGAAAAGTAAAACCTGTTAACAATTTTGCTCTTCTTCTGTTCTGACCACAACCTGCTCTAACTTTGTTTAAACGCAATGCAAAACACCCAACATCCTAATAGGAAGGATGAATCTTGAAACTAATGAGTTTATCGCTCCTTACATTTCCACTTTAATGACATAGTAAGTTTTGAAAGTGAAGCACTTACTATCAACATTTCACTCTCTGTGAATGAACTCCTGTAGATTTTAAAGCAAAAAGTAATCCACAGTAATCTAATTGTGGTTTTCAAAGCCGTCTGATTCTCCCCACCATATATCAGGTCAATGTCCATTTTTCGGAAACACGGTTACGGCCTCCTCCCAATAATTTCTCCTCTTTTCACCCAATTCCACAGAGGTGACAACTCATTCTGAAGATGCTCAGCACTCTGAAGCAGTAAGACGTTCGTATCGGACCACCTTTGACATTTTTATCTTATAAATCACGACACCGACCACAGAGGCCACAATGGCCACAGCTGCAATGAAGCCCACCACAATGATGAGTGTGTTTGGATTCAGATGGACCTCTGTAAAGAAAGAAAAGGAAAGAAAAAGAAGAATTAATCACTGAAATGAAATAACCACACTAGTATGGACATATTTAAAGAAATAAATGTGCAGTAGGGTACAGCAATGAGGGGCACGTGATGGCCATGGTGTTCAGTTTCCATCTGTATCTGAAAATTATAGAGAAAGATAAAGGAAGGAAGAGAACAGTAATGAAGACAAAGAGGTAGACATGTTTAAATATGTACATTGATAAAGGATGTGCATCATTTTTAGGTTAAGTGCGGATGGTTTGGTTAAACATGCAGCTATATTTGTTATGGAAAGAGATTTGTGATAAAGCTCAGCGTGTATGTACAGGTAGGACTAATGTGTTTTAAACTGCTTTCTGAAGGTGTTCAGTATGAAATAGAAAATACAAAAGGTCAACTGCTTGTTTTCTGAAGTACTAGTGTTCACATGCACAAATGGCAGTGTATATTCTTAAACTTGCTTAATCGAGTTCAGAATCATCATCATTACAATAATAATAATAATAATGATAGCAATAATAATTTTATTTATATAGATCTTTTGAAGACACAAAAACCGAGGTCATTGTTTTTAGTCCCGACTGCAAACAGGCTCCACCCCTTGGCCTCGTTTCTCTTCTCATTCCAGTAACTTCGTCTGTCTCCAATCTTGGAATCAAAATGGATACGTTCCTGAAAATGGATGCTCAAGTCAACAGCACAGTAAAATCCTGCTTTTTCCATCTAAGGCGAATCGCCAAACTCAAGCCTATTCTTTCTAACCACCTCCTGGAATCAGTAATCCATGCATTCATTACGTCCTGGCTTGACTACTCTAATTCCTGCCTTTTTGGTATCAGTAAAGCCACTCTTTCTAGACTCCAACTGGCTCAAAATGCGGCTGCAAGGCTTCTAACTGGAAGTAGCAGAATCCAACACATTTCACCGATTTTAAAAACCCTACACTGGCTGCCGGTTAGGTTCAGAATCGATTTTAAGATTCTCCTCCTGACCTATAAGGCATTAAACGGTCTAGCCTCCGCCTATTTGAGTGTCTTGCTTCATTGTCACAATCCCCCTCGTGTTCTTAGATCCGCAGATCAGCTGCTCCTAACCGTTCCCAAGGCACGTTTTAAAGCTCGTGGTGAAAGGGCTTTCTCCATCTGTGCACCCAGGCTCTGGAACTCTCTGCCCTTACTGGTTAGGCGAGCCGCTTCAGTCGCCTCATTCAAATCTCGCCTAAAAACGCACTTCTTCACATTGGCTTTTAATTCTTAACCTGTTTCATTTTCCACTTGCCTTTTGCTATTTTCTCTATTTCATTTGGTCCCCTGACCTGTTTTTAATATCTCTGTTTTAATTCTCTCTTAATGTTTGTTTTTAATATTTTGCTTTTAGTCCTGCTTGTTGTAACTGTACAGCGCTTCGGTCAGTTGTAATGCTGTGTTTTTAAGCACTCAACAAATAAATATGGTATGGTATGGTATGGTACAACATAAACCAAACAAATACTTCAGCAAAGGAAATAAGTAGAACTAAAAACAAATGACAACAGCAGGTAAAATGACTAAATTAAAATATAATCAGACATTGGCGGCACAGTGGTAGCACAGTAGGGAGACCAGGGTTTGCTTCCCAAGTCATTCCTGTGTGGAGTTTCCATGTTCTTCCTCTGTCTCTGTGGTTTTCTTTCAGGTGCTCCAATATCCTCTCACTACCCAGAGACATCCAGGTGAATTGCTGATGCCAAATTGTCTCTAGTATGTGCATTTGGTGTGTGTCTGTCCAGGGTTTGCTTCTGCCTTGTTCCCTATGCTAGCTGGGATAGGATCAGCTGACGGTTAGCAGTTCCAAAGTCTGGTGGCCATCACAGAAAATGCTTTGTCACCTTCAGTGTTCAGTTAAGGTTTTGGAACAGTAAGTAGGCCTTGGTCTTACAATCTTAAGGGTCTCATTGTTTGATGCAGTGTCAGCAATTCCATAACATAATCGGGAGCAAAACCATGCAAAGCCTTAAAAGTAATCTGTACAATTTTAAAATTAATTCCATACTGATTTGGAAGCCAGAAAAGTGATAATAAAATTAGAGAGATATGAACATGACGTTGGCACCTAGTGAGAAGTCAAACTGCAGCATTCTGCAATGCTTTGGAGCGAAGCAACAGAAAAACTGCTCAACGTAGTAAATACGGTATTGCAATAATGAAGACGAGATGTGATAAAAGCATGAATAATCTTTTCACTGTCTTCAAAAGATAATGGAACCATCACCATAGCAATATTTCTTAATTTGTAAAAACATGACTGTACCACATAAGGTTCAAAATTCAAATTAGAGCCAAAGAACACCACTATGTTCCTGGACACTGATTTAATGTTAGCTTCTAAACACCCAAAGGACAAAGGCAAATTATTAAGATCTCAGTTGTGTAAAATTAAAGGACATTCGTTAATAATAAACTTGAGCTTCTCCCGATAGCATGAAGAAACCCTGAAGAGGCCACCAAAACATTGCAGATCCTATATGTACACTGAAATAAGGACAATTTACAGTCTCCCTTTGTGACGACGTATCATTAAAGGGCATTAGTGCCAAGTCACGAACATCAAGTACTGGGACCGATGACCAGTGGAACAGTAATAACAGAGAGAGAAAGACTTAAGAAGAGCACATGCAATTATCTGATTTATTTGTGCAAAAATACTAAGAGAAACAAATAAATAAATCTTTAAGAAGGCATAACACACTGGTGAGGCCTCATCTGGAGTATTATGTGCAGTTTTGGTCTCCATGCTACAAAAAAGACATAGTAACACTAGAGAAGGTCCAGAGAAGAGCGACTAGGCTGATTCCAGGACTACAGGGGATGAGTTAGGAGGAAAGATTAAAAGAGCTGAGCCTTTACAGTTTAAGATAAAAAAGCTTAAGAGGTGACATGATTGAAGTGTTTAAAAATTATGAAGGGAATTAGTACGGTGAATCGAGACTGTGACTTTAAAGTGAGTTCATCAAGAACACGGGGACACAGTTGGAAACTTGTGAAGGGAAAATTCCACACAAACATGAGAAAGTTTTTCTTTACACAAAGAACCATAGACATTTGGAATAAGTGACCAAGTAGTGTAGTAGACAGGATGACTTTAGGGACTTTCAAAACTAGAGTTGATGTTATTTTGGAGGAGTTAAGTGGATTAGACTGACAAGCTTTGTTTGGCTGAATGGCCTGTTCTCCTCTAGATTGTTGTAACGTTTTAAGGTTCTAATATTTCTGTTCAAAGAAAGAGCTGCAAGGTCTAACAGGGCCGCAGGGTTTAAGAAACACCTCCAAATAATTAAAAATCAGTCTTCAACTTCTCTGTCCTTAACTTTTCAGAGAGATTGTCTTTCTGTCACCAACACCACCAGATGGCCATCAAACCTCCCCTTACCACTGTAGACACCCCTTTGTGTTCACCTCAGCAGCTTGTGTCTCCTACCGCAGATCCTGATGAAGATACCTCTTATTTCTAAATGCTCTCCATGTGCTTCCATTTTAACTCCTCCAGGTGGCACTGAAACCCATGTCACTTGTTACTTTAGTGCTCAGGTTTGTTATTTTGTTGTTGTGTTTTGTGTGTTAATTGAGTTGCATGGCTTGATGTTGCACTTTGTGTCGATGTGATATATTTTTCATTTTTATCTTTTAATTAATTGATCATTTGCACTTGTTATCATAACTGCTTGCACTGTTTAATTGGACTAACAAGGATCAGGAAATTCAGACTCACCATTGTTGTACTGATTCTTTCTTTCAAGGTAGAGTGGTCCCTGAGAGATGAAGTGCTCCTGACTTTCTGAAGCCAATGATCTCCTGTATCTGGGCACAGCAGAAGTGCTGTTAACACAGCCCTGAGAGCATCGGGTTCCTGGACTTCCAGCAGTACACAGAATGACCGTACAGGTCATGTACACCTTAAAATGGAAGAACAATCCTATATATAATAATAATAATAATAATAATAATAATAATAATAATAATAATAATAATAATAATAATAATACATTTTATTTATATAGCACCTTTCCCATGCTCATGGCGCTTCACAGAGTCTTAGAAAAAGAAACAGCAGGGTATATGTAACATGGTTACAAATGTTTTCCTGAATAGAACAATGAAACAGATAACAAAGCATTAAATAAAATAAAGGACAGTAAACCAGAGTAAAATACTAAATTCAATACTTAAAGAAAAACCTAACAAATTACCTAATTTGTGATATAACAGACACACAAACTATCCTGAGCACCTGGACAGAGAGATAAACTGAAAGAAAGGGCAGAATGTTAAGTTAAGTTAAAAGCCTTCCTAAATAGATGAGTTTTAGGTTGTTTTTTAAAAGAATGAATGGAGTCAGCTGATCTAATTAATTTCGGGATGTCATTCCAGAGTCTGGGTGCTATGGAGCTGAAGGCCCTGCTCAAGGCCGGATTAAGACAAAATTGGGCCTGATGCTGCAGTGCAAAAAAAAGGCCTATTTTTTCTCGGCATTGGCGCCTGTGCATTCGACACTCACCGTACATGCACACTCAGATCGACCAAGGAGCCTTAATTGCTTGCGACGCAAGCAGCCAGCCTTTATTGAACATCAATAATAATAACGACGTTGTATTGTAGCAACTCGAGATTAACATCAAACAATGTAATGTAGCGGCTTTAGAATGGCTGCTGATGATTTGGAAGAAGACAGACACAGCAATACCCGAATTCTGCCGTTTATTCTACAAAAGCGTCATCCATCTTTTTTAAGACAAGCAGTAGAGGGCACAGTCAGCACATGTAACGTCAGGCGTTCTCTGTCTCCTGCAAAAGAGTCATCCAGCTTTTACCAGGAGTCTGCTGTACGTTACATGCACATCCCGTGGGTGTTGCATTAATTAAAGCGACCCCCCTGCTACAACAGACAAATAGGAACTATATACAACAGATACAATGATTACATTCACATTAAACAAAATTTACTATATATAAAACAGAAGAATTTCAGTATATATAAAAAAAGTTTTGAGAATGTTCACAATAAAGCAAACTAACTCAGCCACATAACATCAACATTCAATAGCAATTGTCTGAAAAGTGCACTTAATGCAGGAAACCTAACAATGAAATACACAAAATTTCGCAATTCTCTTATGAAACAGAGTAAGAAAAAATGAATTTGCAGAGACATTGGGTCAAAGTGACTCAGTTCAGGCTCTTGAGGGTAAAAATTTGTCCACAATTTAAATTTCATAACAGACCAGAATCCTGTCGAGGATTTTAAAAATTCTAAACGTCCATGCCGGGCCCGCGGGCTGGCTTTTAGTTTTACCCTTACAGATAAGCATTTAAATAGCCATTGATTTTTACCGTACAACTAACTTTCAAGGTGAAAAATATACTACGTGGCACTTACCGAACAATAATAAAGTGGCAGGAATCCCCAAGAAATCGCAAAAAAAAAAAGATATTGCAGCTAAATTACTAATAAACTGTTTAACACAGAATTGATAGCATTAACTTGAAATCTTCGGTTAACAATGAACACAACAATGTTATAGTTACGTCACAGAGCAAAGAACATTAGTAACTGTATAATAAGTAACACTGTGTCTAGGTGTCCGAAAGTCGGACTCCAAATTTCATTCCAAGAATTATTTTGAGGTTAATATAGCAAAGGAAAACTGTTCAGCTTCCGGAAAATTCTCATCTGTTTTCATCTGGGCCTGTTTCAGGAATGGGCCTAATGCTGCAGCATCAATGGCACCCCCCTAAATCCGGCCCTGGCCCTGCTGTCACCCATAGAGTGCAGGTTAGTGTGAGGCACAACAAGATTACCAGAATCAGAGGACCTTAGTAGGCGAACAGGAGCCTAGTGATTTAGAAGGTCACTGATGTAGTCCGGTGTGAGGCCATTTAAAGCTTTGTAGGTTAGTAATAGAATTTTATATTCAATCCTGTAAGATACAGGGAGCCAGTGAAGGCAAAGCAGGATGGGTGTGATGTGCTCACTGTTTTTGATTCGAGTAAGGACTCTTGCAGCCGAGCTTTGAATAAACTGGAGCTGTGATATAAGATTAGAAGGGACACCTGCCAGCAGTGAGTTACAATAATTGATTTGGGATGTGATAGAAGCATGGACAAGTTTCTCAGCATTAGAAAAGGAGAGGAAGGAGTGAACATGGGATATGTGATGGAGGTGAAAGTAAGAAAGTTTCTTAATGTGGTTTATGTGGGCAGAATAAGAAAGGGAGGAATCAAAAATGACAATTCGCAATGAGTATAAGTGGTCACATTTCAACGGGATACCCCCTTCATGTCTGCTTATCACTAACCTGGCTGTAATCCCCGATAAAAGTGAAGGCCGCCATTCCAAATCTGAACTCTGTCTGGTTGCTGGGGAAGATGATTGCTGTGTCATCCTGAACACACCTGGAAGGTCAGAATTCAACATGAGAATCAGTTGTCTCATATTTAAAAAAAGAGAAAAATAGGTTAAGTATTTCAGACCTAACAGTATGGGACATAACCGTAACCGAAGAAGAATACTCTTATAACAATGTTGCTGGGATAATTGTGTTTATTAATGGGTGAAATGGAGAGTAACTTGCAAGATTTTCTTCATTTTTGTCTTAAATATTCAAATGTGCCATAAATTGAAACTAAATGTATCCCATGTTTGTTGTATATGAATTGAATGATATTCTGTTTACAAAAGCAAATTGATTCTGTGATGGCCCCTTTTGCCAACTACATTTGGAAAATCAGCAATGACTACAAATTGCCTTTTGATCTCGGGCCTGCTCACCATGACCATAAGGAAACGACATGTATCTGAGTCGGATCTTATTGATACAATCTCATACAGATGGCATGATACAGCCCAGAGATAACAGCGAGATTCCTGACTGGTCAGCCAATTCATTCTTAAAGACGCCTGTCACCAAATACCCTGCTTTAACCAAACAGGGATCACGTGATTTCTGCACGATAGTCTCTGAAATGTAGGCTTCAATCCAGCAAACAACTCCAAGAGGATGGTTCTAGGAAGTCTAAATTGGCTTTTAAGCCAATCATCGTTATGAGCCAAAAAGTCATTGTGAGCCCTGAAAATTCACTCCTTGTGTAGCCCGCCAATGGCGATATCGACGAAAAGGGCTAACGCTGCCATTATCTGTTACGTTATACAACCTACAGTCTCACTTTGTGATGACGTATCCTCGAAGGGCATTAGTGCCAGGGCACAGACATCAAGTACTGGGACCGATGACCAGTGGAACAGTAATTAAAAAAAGAGACTTAACAAGTGCAAATGCAATTATCAGATTTATTTGTGCAAAAATACTAAGAGAAACAAATAAATAAATCTTTAAAAAGGCATAACACACTGGTGAGGCCTCATCTGGAGTACTGTCTGCAGTTCTGGTCTCCAGGCTACAAAAAAGACGTAGTAACACTAGAGAAGGTCCAGAGAAGGGCGACTAGGCTGATTCCAGGGCTACAGGGGATGAGTTAGGAGGAAAGCATAAAAGAGCTGAGCCTTTACTTGAGATTAAGAGGAGACCTGACTGAAGTGTTTAAATTATGAAGGGAATTAGTACAGTGGATTAAGACGGTGACTTTAAACGGAGTTTAACAAGAACATGGGGA
This sequence comes from Polypterus senegalus, assembly GCF_016835505.1. NCBI lineage: Eukaryota > Metazoa > Chordata > Cladistia > Polypteriformes > Polypteridae > Polypterus > Polypterus senegalus. The sequence continues at coordinate 338,679,815 of NC_053154.1, read as the reverse complement.
CACAGTTGGAAACTTGTGAAGGTTAAATTCCACACAAACATTAGGAAGAATTTTCTTCACACAAAGAACCACAGACATTTGGAATAATTGACCAAAGGAGTGTGGTAGGCAGGAGGACTTGAAGGACTTTCAAAACTCAACTTGATGTGTTTTTAGAAGAGTTAAGTGGATAGGACTGGTGAGCTTTGTTGGGCTGAATCGCCTGTCCTTGTCCAGAATGTTCTAATGTTCTAACGTTGTTGTGTTTCTGTTCAAAGAAAGAGCTGCAAGATCTAACAGGGTTGTGATAAGGTTTAAAAATGCCTCCAAAAAATTTAGAGTCATTCTTCAACTTCTCTCTACTTAACTTTTGAGGTGCAGAGACATCAATTTACAACTCAACATCAGCAACACAAAAGAGCTGGTGGTGGACTTCCGACATGCTAAGGAGCCTCTGAGACCAGTCACCATTCAGGGGAGGATGTGGAAGTGGTGCAGAGCTACAAGTAGCTGGGTGTTCACCATAAACAGCAAACTGGACTGGTCTGACAACACAATGGTGCTGGACAAGAAGAGCCAGAGCTGACTGGACTTGCAAAGGAGACTCAGGTCTTTTAATGTGTGCAGAAATACTGCTGGAAATGTTCTACCTGTCCATAGTAGTCAGTCTGCTGTGGTCTACTGCAGAAAAAACTCGAGTCCAAAAGGCACACAAAGGCTGAACAAACCTGATCCATCACAGGGCGAACCCTGGACACACTGAAAGATGTTGTGGAAAAGGGGATGATGGCTAAATTGTATGCCATCAGGAAACAATCACTCCCTGGAGGCACTTTGTCATGGAGCACTTTTAAACCAAGGCTCTTTCCACTACGGTGTGCTAACAGGTGCCTCAGTGGTCTTTTGTGCCCACTGCTCTCAGGCAATGTAATTTGTTCTCCTAATGTACTTGTTAAGCTCATTTTGAAATATCTGCACAATATGCATTTTTATTTATTTATCAATTAATTGATTGAATGATTAGCTGTATTAGCTGTCCTGTGAGTCTGTATCTTTGTTTTTTATGTTTCTGTATGCATTCATTTCCCCTTGACACTAATAATAGAGCGTTGTATCGCGTTAGCCATTATGAATGTAGTGAGAAGTCAAGCAAAATGACACCTTTTATTGGATAACTAAAAAGATTACAATATGCCAGCTTTCAAGGCAACTCAGGCCCCTTCTTCAGGCAAGGCGTCATTTTGCTTGACTTCTCTGTACCACGACACTAATAAAGTGTATCTAATCTAAGTCAGCAAAAGAGGTCAAAGTCAGAAAAACCTAATCAAGCTGGAGAGCTAAAACAAAGGACTGACAGAGAGATGTGTAGTTGATGATTCAGAGGTGGATTTCACCAAATGAACTAACAACGACACGGTGGCGTAGTGGTAGCGCTGCTGCCTCGCAGTTAGGAGACCCGGGTTCACTTCCCGGGTCCTCCCTGTGTGGAGTTTGCATGTTCTCCCCGTGTCTGCGTGGGTTTCCTCCCACAATCCAAAGACATGCAGGTTAGGTGGACTGGCGATTCTACATTGGCCCTAGTTTATGTGTGTCCTGCGGTGGGTTGGCACGCTGCCCAGGATTGGTTCCTGCCTTGTGCCCTGTGTTGGCTGGGATTGGCTCCAGCAGACCCCTGTATTCGGATTCAGCGGGTTAGACAATGGATGGATGGGTGGACTAACAACGAGAAACAGTTTTTATTTATTTATTTTTCACTTTTATTTGAATATCAAGGCTAAGATGATTAGAATACCATTATGTACTCTTAAAAGGAATACAGTACTTCTGACCAATGAAATATGAATAGAGGCGGGTCATTAAATCAAAAGTGTGATCCCATGTGAAGGGACTTCCTTATTGTGGACTACTTTCATTTTCTTGAGATTTTAGAACATTTGAAGAATCTGGATGAGAACAGACCATTCAGCTCAACAAAGTTCACCAGTCTAATTCAGTTAACTCATTCAGAATAACATCAAGTCGAGTTTTGAAGGTCCTTAAAGTTCTACTGTCCACCACATTACTTGGTCACTTACTCCAACTTTCTCTGTTTCTCTGTGTGAAGAAAAACTTCCCAATGTTTGTGAGACATTTCCCCTTAACAAATTTCCAACTGTGTCCTCGTGTTCTTGATGAACTCATTTTAATTATTAGTCATTCCCTTAATAATTTTAAACACTTCAGTCAGGTCTCCTCTTAATCTTTTTTTGCTTCAACTGTAAAGGCGCAGCTCTTTAAATCTTTCCTCATAACTCATCCCCTGTAGGGCTCTAATAAGCCTAGTTGCTCTTCTCTGGACTTTTTCAAGTGCTGCTATGTCTTTTTTGTAGCTCAGAGACTAATATATTGATATATGACTCAGGCGTTGCTGGGAGTGGCAGCCTTTCCAGCAGCTCTGTGTATCACTTTATCTTTCGACCTTTTTCACTATTTTTATATATTTCACTGATCACTCCTATCACTTTCTTTTATGGTGGACTCGTTCCGTGGACACTTTTTACTACTTGGACATGGATTTTTACACGCAGAGACTCATCTATTCAAGTAGTCAAATTGCAGACCTATAAATATCTGGGAGTGCAGCTGGATGATAAATTGGACTAGACTGCCAATACTGATGCTCTGTGTAAGAGAGAACAGAGCTGTCTATACTTCCTTAGAAGGCTGGCGTCCTTCAACATCTGCAATAAGATGCTGCAGATGTTCTATCAGACGGTTGTGGTGAGCGTCCTCTTCTACGCGGTGGTGTGCTGGGGAGGCAGCATAAAGAAGAAGGACGCCTCACGCCTGGACAAACTGGTGAGGAAGTCAGGCTCTATTGTAGGCATGGAGCTGGACAGTTTGACATCCGTGACAGAGTGACGGGTGCTGAGCAGACTCCTGTCAATCATGGAGAATCCACTGCATCCACTGAACAGGATCATCTCCAGACAGAGGAGCAGCTTCAGCAACAGACTGCTTGTCACCATCCTGCTCCACTGACAGACTGAGGAGACCCCACACTATGAGACTCTTCAATTCCACTTGGGGGGGTAAACGTTAACATTATACAAAGTTATTGTCTGTTATACCTGCATTTGTATTACTCTTTAATTCTAATATTGTGTTTTATCAGTATGCTGCTGCTGTAGTATGTGAATTTCCCCTTGGGATTAATAAAGCAGTGGTTCCTAAACTGTGGTACGCGTACCACTGGTGGTACGAGGAGTCTTTTCAGGTGGTATGCATCGCAGTCCCTGAAATTTAATTTATCTATGCAAAACCCTTTATGACAAGCCTGTTGTGAGCAAAAACCAATGAAACTGTTTAAATACAATAATACGTGGATTCCCAAATTTAGTGTGGTGTGAAATGTCGTCATCTGAATAAATAAAACCTATTATTCTAAGCAGTATTTAGTTCATTTAACGCTACTATAATTCCGTTTCGTGGAAGTCAACTTCTACTTCTTCACTGTTTGAGCTTTTGGTCACTAGATGAAAGCACAACGCCGACACTATTTAGTCTTCGGTAACTCTGCCTCACAGAAACCGCTCGTGTTTATTGTTATACGTGCACTGCCGCTGTATCGCATCGTAGTCACTAGATCTAAGCACAAAGCCGATACCATTTCGTCTTTCGGTAACTGAGTCACATACAGGCCGAAGGCAGGATTTAGTTTTGGGGCGGAATTTATCAATTTATGTACATGCCCAAATTTTTTGTCATTAATTTTATGCATGATTTCTTCCAATTCTTTAACTTTTATTCAGATTTCAGGGCGGTTTAGACCCGAACTCCCCCCCTTACAGCTCTCCCTCCCTTTCAACAAGGTGTGGGTGGTATGCAACGCAACTCACTTAACCTCAGGTGGTACTTGACGTCCAAAAGTTTGGGAACCCCTGTAATAAAGTATTTATCTATCTATCTATCTATCTATCTATCTATCTATCTATCTATCTATCTATCTATCTATCTATCTATCTATCTATCTATCTAAAACTGCACACAGAACTCCAGATGATGTCTCACCAGTGCACTACAAAGCTTGAGCAGAACCTCCTTGGACTTGTAATTATAAGAATTTATGTGCAAAAAATACATATGTTTTCCATGCTATGGGCATATGATTAGATGACCTGACATGCAGATTGTATGACATGGGTAATGTGAAATTTTTTCATGGATGTTTTTAATATCACCATCACCAGCGCTCACCATTGACTCCTGTTATATCAAAAACTTTATGTCCATTTTCCACAAAAACATGAACATAAAATTTTTTCCCAGCCATCACTAAAATCTACATAGGGTAAACAACATAGAAAAAAAAAATAATTTTTTGGTGTAGCAGTTCTGTAAATAGCAGAAGTGCAATGATATCACATTTTGTGCCAATTTTTAAAATGTGCAGCATAATAAACTGTACAATGGCATGTAACCTCAAAAAAGGCTCCCATATTGGAGACAGTGTGATGTGACTGTCACAACACTTACTATCCTTTCTTTTAAGAACTGAATCGTCTGTCCTACATGTGTGACTGGTAAACAACGTAACGGCTTATTTGATTGCAATTCCTGCCAACTGACCGTGGGTTGGCACTGTGGCCTAATGTCTTTCCTGTGTTATCATCCACACGTCCGATGATTGACATCGAGACAAGTCATGACATCACTTCCAGTTTCTGATTGCCTGAACCCGCCTCTTCCTCTCATCCAACCCCTTAACTGGTTCCACCACCATCTCCAGGAAAGTTTTTAGCTAGTCTTGCATCTGAAATGATGTCACTACTAAACGAAGGTAGATTGCTTTGTTTGTTTATTTTATTTCTCGAATTATATGAGGGGACCTGTGGTAAAGTGAAGTCCGTGGCTGATTGCCATTTTAAATAAATAATCATTTTGTGGTAGTGTGGCGAGAGCGGTTCTTGTGCACGACACAGGCAGCCCCACACTTACGTGCACAGATGTGGAATCGCCCGTGGCCATAATTGATGCTGGGACTGCTAATCATCACAGTTTTGCCAAGTCCCCATTTTAAAAGGAGAAGTGCGAGTGCGAGGGGAGGAGAAAAGAAAGAATGAGAAAAGAGAGAACAGAGGTTAAAGGTTAAAGAAGGAGATAGGAAGAGAAAAGATCCGGTGTGGGAGTGAGCGAGCGGATGGGAGCAGGCTCGTGAGAGACAAAGCAGGCAGGTGGGAGAAGAGTGTGGCCGACACTCGGTTGGGGGGCAGTCAGAAGCGGTCACTCCTGTTGAGCAGTTCCGAACTGGAAGGTGAACGGCTCTCCGTGTAAGGCTGGGAAAGCAGCACGGGTTGAGGAGGCTTTTGGGGGAGAGCCCCAGTATGAGAGCTGAGTCTCAGTCCGGCGAGGGAGCCTGTATGTAACTATGGGACAGAAGGCAACTGGACCGGTGGATGGTCAGCTGCACCTGCTGGTAGGGCGACTTCTCTGCCATATGGCCCATGAGGGATAAGCAGAGGAGCTGCCAGATAAAGGGTAAGGCACCGGGCTTTTAAAAAAAGGTTTATTCCTGTCAGTATTTTAACCTTGTTTTTAATGGATTTGTGTTTGGATTTTTAACCTCCATGTTCACCCATTTTAATGGATTATTTATTTGACAGTTGAAGCACTGCGCTATTTATATGGACACTGTTTTGATTGTTTAAATAAGGCACTGAACACTTTTGCACCTTCCACTTGCTTCGTGTGGTGTCCTCATTGCACAGATCATCCTGCTCATGACTATCGATGGTGTCGGATTCAAGAGGCTCCCAAAACTGGAAGCAGGACCCGCACCGTCACAGTGCCCCAAATCTTCATTTTTTTATTGCTCCTGTTTTCTATTTCAATTTCAGTTCCCTTTAATTTACTCTTCCTCTTAAATGTCAACAAGTTTAATAAGTTTTATGAGGCATAGTACTTCAAAATTATTAAAACCAAAGTGAAAGACTAACTAATTGTCAATGTGTGATAATGTTGCAGTTTTGATTATGAGACCATCCTAAGGAGTTTACATTTTTTTAACTTAACCAATAAACCAACAAAATGAACACATTAAAAAAAAGTGACATTTACCCGTCTGAAATGATGTCATAGTAGGTTGGGTCATTGGGGTCGTCATGAGGCGTGGCTCTACAGTCCTGAACAAACAACATGATGTTGTCAAGCAGCGAGTCCACACTGATGCCCATGTACAACATCTCCCCAAGTTCCACCTCAATCGGGTACTCGCTGGGGTCGATGATGCTTGTGAAGTCACTGCTCTCATAAAACTCAAACACGAAGGTGAAGGAGCCAAAGCCGGCTTCAGAGAACAGGTAGCTCGCTTTGTGAGGAGAGAAGGAAGCAGATGCGGTCCCCATTTTAGGGTAAGAACAACTGAATGGAATCTCAACCTGATTTTTTCTGCTTATGACTTGATTGGAATGATCGAACGTTGTAATCTCATTCTGGAAAATTATCTCTGTATCATTTTCCTTAAAACAGAACAAAAAAGTGGAACAAGTTAAATTTTTTCCAGTAGATCTTATGAAAGCAGAACACTTAAATAGAAGAACAGAATTCAAATAGACAATTTATCATTACTCTTTAGCATTTTTTGAATTTGTAGCAAGTGGTTTAGGTTGATTTTCTCCTGGACTGCTGGCATTCCGTTGTGTCCCATTGTAGCGGTCTCACTAACATGCTTTGCCTGCCAAATGTTTTGCATTTATATACAGTAAAACCTCATTTATTGTGGTTAATTTATTCCAGACTCTACCGTGATAAATGAATTTCCACGAAGTAGGATTCTTTATTTATAAATCTAATATTTTCGCAGTTAGAGCATAGAAAACCAGTCTAAATACGTTTTTTAACATTATTAGAGCCCTCTAGACATGAAAGAACACCCTTTAGTCAAAAGTTTAAACTGTGCTCCATGACAAGACAGAGATGACAGTTCTTTCTCACAATTCAAAGAATGCAAACATATCTTCCTCTTCAAAGGAGTGCGCGTCAGGAGTAGAGAATGTCAGAGAGAGAGAGGGACAGGGAGAGAAAAGCAAACAATCAAAAATTAATACGAGCTGTTGGGCTTTTAAGTATGCGAAGCACCACGATAAAGCGGCTGCAAGAAAAAGGGAGCAATGTAAAGGCAGTCTTTCAGAATTTTTTACAGGAGCGTCCGTATCCTCTAGGCAAACAGCCTCTCTGCACACACCCTCTTCATCAGGAGCAGAGAATGTCAGACAGAGTGAGAGAGACAGAGAAAAGCAAACAGATCAAAAATCAATACGTGCTGCTAGAGCTTTTAAGTGTGCGAAGCACCACACGGGAAGCGAGGAGTTTTATTTAATACGTAATACGTGCTCTGACTGGGAAGCTTCTCAGCCATCCGCCAATAGCATCACTTGTATGAAATCAACTGGGCAAACAAACTGAGGAAGCATGTACCATAAATTAAAAGACACATTGTCTGCAGAAATCCGCGAACCAGCAAAAAATTTAGATATGCTTACATTTAAAATCCGCAATGGAGTGAAGCCGCGAAAGTCGAAGCGCGATATAATGAGGGATCACTGTACGTATATATATATATATATATATATATATATATATATATATATATATATATATATATATATATATATATATATATATATATATATATACTAGCAGAATACCAAGGCTTCAGCGGAGAAGTAGTGTGTTAAAGAAGTTATGAAAAGAAAAGGAAACATTTTAAAAATAATGTAACATGATTGTCAAAGTAATTGTTTTGTGTATTTGGTGGCAGCATCACAAAGTTATTTTCGTCTAGCTGCATCAGAAAATGTACCACGACGTCTGACATGCCTCCTTTTTACTGTTTTCTCACAGCTTGGATTGCTGCTGTCATATACAC